>NW_005054445.1:491323-494652 GCF_000277835.1 Geospiza fortis
GCGGGAGATTGGCTCCAGCCCCTGGCCCTGCCCAGACCCCCAACAACCCCCCCAGGATGATGGATCCAGCCCCTGGCCCTGCCCAGACCCCCAACAATCCCCCCAGGATGATGGATGCAGCCCCTGGCCCTGCCCAGACCCCCAACAATCCCCCCTGTCCATCCCTGGTGCCCAAAGGCTCCTGGAGCTCCGGCAGCCTCGGGGCTGTGCCCATTCCCTGGGCAGCCTGGGCAGTGCCAGCACCCTCTGGGGGAAGCAGAACCTTGCCCTGCTCTGCAGCCTGAGCCTGCCCTGGCCCAGCTCCAGCCACTCCTGGGGCTGCCCCTGGCCTGAGCAGAGCCAGGAGCTGCCCCTGGCGAGGAAGTCTCCAACTGCTCTGGCTGAACCAAGAGGGACTTGTACTCAAAAGCAGGAATTCCATTAATACCTTTGAACTGTATACAGATGAATGTTGGCAATTTTGGTATTGAATAACAGCGTCATCAGGGGTAAAGGGTGAATAGGAGTTAGTCAGCCACCACACAAGGCCTGATCTCATTAGCAATGCACACGAGTGCAGTGAAATCCCTGAATATCATTGGATGCACGCAGGACAGAGAAATATTTTAAAAGTCTAGTCCACACTTTAAAAAACAACCTGCATGGGGAGGTGTATACCAAAATGTCTGCATGGAAATAAAATGTGTCCCTAAACAATTGTGAGAACAGGCCTGCTGGGCATTTCTAGCTGCACAGACAGCGTGGCTGTGCTGTGTGCTTGTAGTTAATGCAAACCTCACCAGTTTCAATTTTAAGAAAAGTCTGTTCTTTGACTGCTAGAAAATAACACCCATCAATATTCCTAATGGAAATATGCTGTTCATTTGAGAATTCAATCAAGAACACAACACCTGAAAAATAATATATCCATGTCCACGTGGAAACCATATTGCAAGCAGCCACTCTGCAAAGTCAGTGTGCTCTACACAGCTTCACACAGATCTGAATGACTGCTCCAAGATACCAACAGTGAAAAATGAAGAGGCAGCAGAGATGATTTCAATGACAAGAGCAGTGGCGGAAGTGAAGTCTAGCCAACTTTAAATTCCTTTCATTATTTTTATAGCAACAATAATCCCCAGCGTTCATGATGATTTCCTGTATGCTATTAAATGACCATATGCCAAATTATAATAGACTAAACAATTTTTTCTGATTTGTCTGGGCCATAACTTCTGGATGATGCATTAAAATAGCAATTGTTCTCAGGAATACACTCGGCAGAAGGCAGCCAAGATCACAGTGTTGCAATATAATAATGGATGATTATGTTCTGAAATGTTTTGCAAAATATCAAGTAAACATAGCAAACTCCCAGCCTAAATGAGATTTTAGCTGTAATTAGAGTTAGCTGAAAAGATGAAGGATTTATTCTACCATAATTTTATCATCAGACAAGGAAATGAATAGCTTTTTAATGACAGAATAAATATTGGATCATATTAGTTCTGGAGTTCAGAGTGCCTGAGTTTTGGGCAGAGAGGTAGAGGGGGGCTCAGCTGGAGGAGCCCTGGGAGGCAGGGAGGGGCCTGCAGCCCAAGTGAGGTCCCCAGCTGGGCAGGGCCGTGTCCCCATTTGATCTGGCACTGCAAAGCTCCCCAGAAGCTGGACAGACTCCTGCCTCTGGCAGTGGGGCTGTTCTGAGCAGCCCAGGGCTGCCCCTGCACGGTTTAAGCTCGGTGCTCTAGGGTGTCCCTTCCCTGACACTGCAGCGTCCCTGGGCTGTGGGAACGGAGCAGCTCCCGTGGAGAGCAGGTGGGGAGCGCCTCTCCAGATCCAAGAATCAGTCGAGGCACATTGCCTAATCTTTAGGGCATATCACAAAGGTAACTTCGGGAGTTTTAACGAAACACACGAGGTGAGGGATGTGGAAGAGTTCTGTGCACAAGGGTTTCATTCCCCTGTGCATCAATGAGTGTGGGAGGAGCTCAGCCTGCCACGGATCTTTATCCTCCTGCAGATTTCTCCATGCAAACTCTTGATGCCTACCAATTTTCAAGAAATTTGGTGCATATTAATAAGAAAAGATTTTTGAAGGAAAAAAGTTATTGTTGCAGAAAGCTATTCAGCCCTAACCAGTCTCCCACATTTAACATTTTTTTTCCTCTTTGGCAAAATGTTGTTCTCTTCCTTGAGTCATTTCAAGAAAATAACATAATAAAGTAAATTGATAGCCTCTTCCTTATTGTTTGTGAAGCAAGAAAAACCACCAGGAATCAGTACCTTGCACATTTAACTTAATTCTCTCAATTAATTTTTTATTTTAAACTGTTCTGCATTATCAGACCAATCTTTGAATAGTTTTAAGCTTGGACTTCATGACAAACTTTGTGCAAAAGAGGGGCCCTCATTTTATTTACACAAAATAACGTTATGATATCAAGATCTGCTTTGCAGCACATTCAGTTGCATGACACATATGGCACAGCCAGTTCTTCAAATAAACCCTTTAGTCCTGAAAACAGCTGAAATTTTAAATTCCAGGTGTGCTAAGTTTGGACAAGACTCAAATGAGGATTATTGCATTTTTCTGCAACTAGAAACTAGAACTGCAACTAGAAAGCAGGCTGAATTTACCCTTAAGCAGAATTTAGGGAGGTGCAACACTGCTGTGTCAAAATTTGCAAGGCCTCCTTTAAAAGGACAGCTGAACTGGGAGATGAGACAGCATCAGCCTTCAGCTGTACCCCAGCAGTTTAGGGCTTCCTGTGTATTTCCAGCCAGGAAATCATCCCACTGGGAAATGGAGTTTTGGTTCCTCAAATGAGCCCCTTCTCCCAGGGCAGCACTGGGACACAGCACCAGCACAGTTCCCTCTCTCAGTGCCAGCACCTTGGGCCTCACTCACCATGTGTGAAATAGGAGAATTAAAAAGTGAAGGACTCCCTGTGCATCAAACTGACTCCATGCCTGTGAGCAGCCCCAGAGTCTGGTCATGTACATCTGTGTGTGCTGGGAATCAGGTACCAGGAGCATGGAATGACTGATAGGAAGGACAACTGATAGAGGGAAGATTTAGAGCAGATATTACGAAAAAGTTCCCTGTGAGGGTGGGCAGGTCCTGGCACTGGTGCCCAGAGCAGCTGGGGCTGCCCCTGGATCCCTGGCAGTGCCCAAGGCCAGGCTGGACACTGGGGCTGGAGCAGCCTGGGACAGTGGGAGGTGTCCCTGCCAGGGCAGGGGGGGCACTGGGTGGGATTTATGGTCCCTTCCAGCCAAAACCATTCTGGGATTTTTTAATAAAAGCCAATGTGCCCTGGTCTCATGTAAAATGTTTTGTTTAGATGACA
>NW_005054445.1:494667-503177 GCF_000277835.1 Geospiza fortis
TTCCTGCTGTATATGTAGGTGGTAAATTTCATTTTTCCCAGCGTGTGATCCCAAAGCAGACCAGCAGCAGTTACTCCCTGTGAGCCCCTCTGCAGCGCTGGGTCCCTCTTGCTGGAGCACATTCCAGGCCTCACTGGAGAGAACAGCAAAAACCCCTCAACTGAATGCAAACGAATATGAAGTTTTCTGTGCCATTCACAAAACATAATTAGTCTTATGAGACAAAAGTATTTAGTCCAGAAAAGGAAATTCTTCATATTTAAAGATACTTGGGGGAAAAAAATTCTTAGTTATTGCACTGAATAATGAGAACCTCACACTCCCCCAGTTCAAGTTCTGTGTTTTGCATGGGAGTGCTTTACACTGCAATGTAAAGGATTAGAATTTGAGGCTGCAGTTCTACAGAGATAAGTGTATATATAACTTTATGCATTGTATTTGGTGAGCAAACAGCCAAGATTCTAGAGGTATCCTACCACAGAGGAATTCTAGGTCATGGCAAGATTTGTATGTACTAAATACAGAAGTGAAATCTTTACAGAACTGGTGATTTGCATCTTGACAATAGAAGTCACTTCAAAAATGCTAAGCAAGTTTTGTAGAATCCTATTCTGAGTTCTGTAGAATCCTATGAAAGGAAATCTTAATCCTTTGCATTTTTAAATTATATTTTATAGCACTGTATTGGATTACTGAGATGTTTAAAGCCAATAATCCCCACCTGCTCCAAAGAAGAGTTTTTGAAATGTAGCCACATTTTCCTGTAGCAGCATTGAGACTCAGCATTACAAAACCATAGACAAAGCCAGAAAATGATGGCTCTTTGAAAACAGAAGTCATTGTGCAGGGAAGAGGAAGAGAAATAGCCCCCTGAACAGTGTGATGTGCTATCTGTCAGCATCCACCTCTGAATTCATCATGGAAGGAGGGCATTTTCCCCAAGCTCTGATTTAATTTGTGCTCATTGGGGAAGGGTGAGATTGCCTCTTGCTGTACCTCATATAAAGCAGGGGAAAGCAGGAAGACAACTTAGTACATTATGGAGTGAATGACACAGAAATAAGCCTGAGAGAGTGATATTAAAAGGCCTGGGAAATGAAAAATGGCTGTAAACAGAGTTTTACATTTACTTGCTGCCCTGGGGAGATCCACTTAAGATAAATGTGACAGAGGCTGTCTGGTTTTAAACATAAACTCTACAGGAACACAACCAGCATAAGAAAGGCAGTCTTATTAAAGAACATGGTGATTGATAGAGTCATTTCAAGTAATGACCAAGCTTTTGGTAGAGTTTATTTTAAATAGTAATTGTGTTCTTGTGCTTCTCAGACAAACTAGAATTCTCATAATTCTGTGGATGCTCCAAGGCCAGCGAGGCTGCAGCCAAGCCCATGCTAGTCTCAGTCATTTTGTTATTAGGTAAGTGGCTATCAATGACAGCCTGAGGAGGACACAAATGACAACTAAAGTCAACTTACACGCAACTACTAATGCTGTATTTACATGCTAAGCCAACCCTGAATATTTTTCCCCCTAAGAATTGATATGTATGTATATCTGAATAGCATTTGTGCTGTGACTGATAATCTCTTTGGTTTGTGCCAGAAATGAGACAGAAAGTCAAGATTAAAGGGTGAAAACCTATCAAAAACTAATGATTGCAGGCAGGTCTATTGAGCTCCCAAACCAAGGCAGACAGAATTCCAGCCAGCAGTCCATTTCTGCTCGGATCCATAGCCTCTTGCTGAAAGGCTGGCAGCCCCCTCAGGAGCAGAAATCTAAATTCAGTCTGTGGTTCTGCACTTACAGCTTCATTTCCAGAGGCAGCTTCAGCAGCGCTGCCCAAAAGCCAGACTACTAAAGCATGCTGGGTGGTCTTTGTGTGGCCAGTGTGCTCCTCCACAAAACATTCTTCCCCTTTGAATTTAATCCTACCAGACTCCTCAATCCCCTTGTCCCCTTCAGTTTGGTCTCCCTCACGCAGGAAAGTTCCTGATGAAAGACTTCCCCTCCTTAAAGAGGTTCACATTACAGGCCCTGGAACATTTATCTTTCTAAAACTCGACAAGTTAGGGAATTACTGAGAATTCCCTTTACAAATACATTTGCTAAAAAGAGAAAGGTGAGAGCTAAATTAGCAACCAAAAGCCTTCTCCTGTCCCCAGCTTTCTTGGAGCTGCGGAAGGAAGAGCTCAGATCCTTTAGCCATGCCCATGGAAGGCTCTTCTTTTGATAGCTTGCTTAACTATTCCAGTTTAGTGCAGATTTCTTCCATAAAGAGCATAAAAGCCACTTTGAGACTTCTGAATGAAAAATTGAATCAATAATTAATTTTTGCCTAGGCAGAGATTGTCTGTGAGGAGACCAATTTTGGCTCCAAAGTATGAGATAACAACCTCAGAATATTCAAACACATTCCCAAAGCAGCCTCAGTGGCACTAATAAAGGAGACCATCACTGTTTAAATACTTAATGGGAGGCTACAGCTGAAAGGACCAAATCTCCACATTTCTATTATTATTTGCAACCTATTAAATCACAAGATTATAATTAAAACAATGTTTGCATGACTCTTTCCTGAGATGCCTTGCTGTAATTATTCACCACAGAATATTTCCATTTAACCTAAGAAACCCCAAGTACACAAACACAAAGAAAACACCATCTTCATTAAAACAACTTCCTTTTGGCTTCCTGATCTGCTCTGAGCACAAATCAGAGGAATTATATGGATTTTTAGGGTTCACAGGCTGTTCCCAACTTTTTATTGCAAGCCCAAAAATCCAGCAACAGGAGCTAGGATGATGCAATGAGATGCTAAGCATACAAATAAATACAATAATAGCACAAAAAAAGACAGACTGGTGTCAGCTTGCAATTAAAATTTGGTTTTCATTCAATTGATCCATTAAAAAAAAAGGGCAAATGATTCAGATATTTTTCATAAGCATAACTCATTCTGAGTTAAACCTGTTCATCACACCTTTCTAACTGATCACATGAACCACAAACACATCCCAGACCTGGCTTGGCACTATTTCTCACCTATAATTACAGATGATGGTGGCAAGACATTTCATTTCTGTTCCTGTGACAGAACCAGTAGCAACGACAGATTTAAGGCAGTGCCTTGCTTTAGCTGGAATGATGTTTGGTGGTGTTGTTACCATGCAGAAAAGGCAAATTTGAAATACCTGAACTGATATTTCACAGAGTTTGTTGTGGGAAATTGGCCAAAAATGGGCATTTAAAAAATTAGCTTAGTGATATTCATAGCTGACTCGATGAATCAACTTCATTAGATGTATTTTGGAAGTGCATTAGGGGTTTTGAGGCTATAAATACAATTTTGCCACACTTACTCTGGTGCCAAGGGCAAGCCTTGGCCTTAAGAGTGCAATAACCAGGTCTGGGGGGGGATATCTGCAGGTCCTGGAACACCAACCTCATTTCTGCACCAGCAATGTCTTCTTTGACCAACAGGAGGTTATGAAACTCCTGGAGTGGGAATGAACCCATGTCCAGGCAGGTGAAGCTTCACCTTCCACATCAATAACAATTTTCTCATTAATGAAAATGCCTGAAGTGCCCTTAAAAATGAATTTGGGAAAAAGAAAGAGGAAAACCTTACATTTGGTAGGACTGCTGGATCGAGAACAGTTTAATTTTTTGATGAAATTACTTCAAAATGAGGCAAGTAGAAGGGAAAAATTTACATTTATAGAAGTGAAATAAATAAAAAACCCTATAATTTAAAAAATGCCATGCATGTACAAATATACACATAAAAATACTGAAAGTTCCATTCACCAGGACAGGATTAGGCATTTTTTTCCTCCACATTAAACATGCCCTTACATTCAGCATATTTCTACCAAAATGTTCTTTCCAAAATGTTGCCAGGGTGATATCGCTATTTCAATCCAACCAATTTCCTTTGAAGTCTCCCATAACAGTAATTAAATAAATTGCTCTTGGAGTAATTATGTTGGGGGTTTTTTTTCAGAAAAGGAACTATTAGGTTAAAGAGAGATGAGAGAGTCTGTCACCAAACATAATCTTTCTAGAAACATTGGTGCTTGCTACATTTATTGGAAGAAGGATGGAATACTTAAAAACTTTGGACCTTTTTAGCTTTTTTTAAAGGAAATGTCAACTTCCCAGCTGAAGTAAGCACCAAGTTAAAATGACTGCTGACAGTCCTGGGAGTGCAGAGGGAAAGAAAATGGAAGTTGTGTCAATAGAAAGCTTTTCAATTCTATGTATTAAGCCCAAGAGGGCTGGTGAGAACTGGAAGGCCAAATTGCAGTGTTAAAGCAAGTGGATGGTGAACAAGATGAAGGGGATGGAGAGCCCAGGACTGATGATCCAGAGGAGGGCACAAAATGGAGCAGTCCCTTAATCCATCATGCTGGAGCCCTTGGAGACTGGGCTGCTGCAGTTGGGGAGGTTCTGTGTGCGGCCATCCATCAGCTCCAATGCCTCCCCTCTCTGGGAATTTGATCTGCCCTGAGAGAGGCAAACGAGGCTTTCACAGCCCCACAGAGTTGCCAAATGTGTAACTTCATGTTCCAGCTGTACTTTGGCTTTGGCTCCAAGCCAGGCTAAAATTGATAGGTGTAGCATGTCGAGCATCTCATGAGTTTTTGAGGTGCTTTTTTTTTCCCCAGAATAAATTCTTTTACCTTTGCTAGGGATTCCCTTTTATTTGTGGGGATTGGCATTCATCTGATAAGCAGCACTGATTTCAGAACAAGCTTAGCTAACTCTCACCTTGTTCTCTGGCTTAGTCTGGTACCTCAGACTTCATGGAATTTAAATTCTGGTGCTTGCTAGTATTGTTCACATTGCAAAGAACATGGAGCTTTCCATTTAAAGCTTTTCTTTTAATTCCTTGGCTATGTTTTCCTTTATGTGTGAAGCTGAAACACCATCCTCCTTTTCCTTTAAATCTCTCTGGTATATGAGATAACACTGCATAAGGATAACCCACGTGGATCAGTATCTGAATTTCTTTATGGATCTTTACCATATCCCACCCAAGGACAGTGACCCAGTGCTTGTCTGCAAGCTAAACCTCTACTTTCTCACCACACTGAAGACCCAAAGACAGTGTTTTCAACTTAAAAACTCACAAAGGTGAGCAAAAGGACAATAAGAAATAGCTTCCTGGAAATCCAGTGGTCAGAGGGAATAAAGCACCAGACAGGCACCAGCTGGAGAAACTGGATCTGGGGATTCATCCAAGAACAGGGAACATCTTTCTGAGCAGACAGACATATTTCTTGTTCCAATGGATGGCTGACAGGGTAAACATTGCTATAAAAAACTTAACATGATTTTTTTTTTTTTGAACTCTTCATGCAAATTTTGTGAACCCCTTCTGGCTTAAGCTTCAGCAAGTGAGCTTAGAATCAGACTCAAGGAATGGCAAATCCATATTATAAGCAGGAAAAATAATGGCAGAGGTCATGCACAGGCACTTGAATTATGTTTGTAAACACAGCTTGAACTAAACCCAACCATGGTATGTGACACGAATGATGGTGTAACAATGAGATTGCCAATTGGAGTGTTTACTAAATGCTTATTTAATAATGGGGCTTAAATAAATAGTGTAAAACATAATTTTCCACCTGTTAATGTGAACTTGTTAAAATTTCAGTGCCTTGTAAGCCCTTAGGACAGTTGCTTGTGACATGCCCAAGCTGGAGTGAGCTGCCAGCACAGGCAGCAGGACCCAGCTGGATTCTTAGGCAGCATCAGCATCACTTTTGGCCTGCCCAGGCCTTGGGTTTGGTTAATTTATTTGGCTGTAAGAAGTTATTTAAGGACCAAAGGGCCATTGCCTGATTTGCTTGGGCTTATTGCTTCGCTCAGGATCACTCTGTGCTGTAACACAGTGGGTTTATGTGTATGTTTGAAATGAAAGGGTAAAAATAATAATGCACTGGTCCATACACAGTGAACTGCTTGTGCAGCAGGAAACAGCACAGGAGGAGAGAGGAGATCTGAAAACTGGAGGATGGTGGGGCTGGAAACTGCTCCCCAGGGCTCAGCTGTGGAATCACTGCAGCCTGGGAGCTGCACAAAGCTCAGAGGCAGCACAGGGAGCAGAGGGTGCTGTTCAACACCCAGAAAATCACCTTTCACAGCAACACAGGCTGCCATGTGCCCTACAGAGCCCAGGGGAAAGTGCAGCCTGAGGAGCAGGTTTGCAAATTTAACAGTGACTCTGGAAAAATAATGGGTTAGAAACAGAACAATGGCCCTGGGTCCAGGGAGAAGGATCCATCCCTGAGTTCTCTGGGATAAGGTCCCACCCCCAACGCCTCAATACATCTGCCTGGGGCAGCTGATGGTTCTTTTCCATCAGGAAAAGGCAGGAAGGCTCCTCTGCATCACTTTTAACTGTACATAACTTGTATAAGATCAGAACTGATAATTGTCTGGTTAGACTCTTTAGAATTTAGGCCAACAGAACAGTCTTGGCTTTTAATTTCTGTTCTTTTGGGTTAGATGAGTTCAACAAGCTGCAGCAGATTAAACTGGTGGAGACTTCAAGGACCCTGCACTGAGACCTGGATGTAATTCCACAACTGCTCAGAGGCAAAGCACTCGGCTGGGCAAAGGGCAATATGTCAGCTTCGTGTGAGCAGAGGAAGCAGAGGGAACAGCACATGGGGAGCAGAGGGAACCTGGATAACCCTAACCCAACAGAGCACCAGGCCCTGCTTGGGACAGTGGTTTTGACAGCTGTTAAAAAGTCACTACCATTCTATTCTTTGCTGGGAAGTTTTCCCACTTAAACAATTAATTATTTCTGTATTTGTTAAATATAAAACAAATCAAATGACTACAAACCAACAAGGAGAAAAGTGGTCATTCCAATTGTTGGACACACAACTCCGGTGTCATTGTGCTAAGGCTGGGAGCAGCAGAGGGGTGATAACCGGTGGGCCAGGGGCTTTGCTGGGAGAGAGCACAGCACAGTCTTTGTTGAGCTGTGCTTGGGTGAGCCTGTTCTGGGATGGGGCTGTTCTCTCCTGGGCCTCACACGTGGCAGAGGGGGACAGGAGACACAGCTGGCACCTTTGGGCTCAAGAACAGGCCAGCAGAGCAGTGAAGGCTGCAGCTGGCTCCCAGCCTTGGGATGAACAGCTCATTAGTGAGTGCTAAATGTTTGTGTGAGCACGTTTCCTGGAATAAATAGGGAATATCTTTTACCCAGCGTGCTGCAAGTCACACATGCTGCCTGCAGTAAGAAAGTATGCGAACAGCTCAGGAGGTCAAGGCAGAGCCTTTGGCTTGGTTGGTTATTTTTGCTTCAGTGACACCCTGGTTCACAAAATGCAGCTGATGGCACGGACCCCAGCCAGGACGGCCAGGAGGCCTCTGACAGTGGCCAGGCTGTGCAGGTTATGTAATCTGCTCTTCCATTTTGCGGGGAGAGATGGGAGAGTTGGAGGCCAAATGGCCAAGTTCTCCTGTAAAAGAAGGGAAAAAGCTGCAAAAGTACAGGGGGTCAGACCCCATGACCATGAATATTCAGTATTTTAGGCTGTTGTTTCTAAAAGAAGATTGTGTTCATAAACAGAACCAGAAAATACCCTTCAGGGTCAGTCCTGCTTTTGATTCCAAATGTTATGTTGGCTCAGACTTCCCCTTTCCTGGCCTCTCCCATTATCCCATTGAATTCATTAGGAGGCTGTGGCTACTGGCCAAAAGAAATGGGTAATGCATCCCAGAGCCCATACTCTTTGAAACATCTTCTGAGACAGGAATTTATGGCATCAATATAATGAAACTCAGATTACAGCATTAAAGTCTGAGTCTGTCTGCTTGCCACACATACCAGAATTATACAGAAAAGTTGAGCCACAGAACCCTGACGAAACTGGGGAAAATATGCACTCCCATCTAGAGGGAGGCTTTAGGACTTGGTTGCACCAAGTCAGAGAACAAGTTAAACCAAGTTTAAGAACAGCCTCGAGCAAGAGAGAAATCACACATGACGCTACACAGGTAGCAGCAGCAGACCTGAAAGAACTGCTATGGAATCATAAACACTTTGGCTTCGGCACACTGCACATAGCAAATTTAGCCTGGTCTACAGCAGTTACTACGTTAGATAAATAAAAATAGGATCATGTCCTGACTCCATTCTCATTTTGTCCCTCCTCCCCCTGACCAGCCCTGAGAGAGTTACTTTTTTGCTTTAAGGTATCTGTTTAGTATGTTGTATTCTATGCCATTCTCTTTGGTATTATGTTTATTACTATCTATTCAATGACTATCAAATGGCTGCTTTCTATCCCAAAAAATCCACATTATTCTCCTGCAGTGATTACAAGTATTGCTTTTATAGACCAGAAATTGGACAGCTTTTCCCTGTAAAGGAACAGGAGAGACTTCACCTAAAACCTTGGAACAAGCCTTCATTTATGAGACAAGGGAATCATTTTTATTCCACTACATGAATTCAGTGGGCTGCCACAGGCCAGTCATAA
>NW_005054445.1:503223-516652 GCF_000277835.1 Geospiza fortis
GTCCAGTCTAGTTTAGCTGTGGAAGCTATGATGGAGCTGCAATAGAAATGGTTTATGTCATGCCTTTGTCAAAAAGCTTTCCCCTACAGCAGCAGAATGTAATTGAAAAGCCATTTTAAAATAAAAGTAACTGAGTGCTTGCAAATGCAGGTTGTCAGGAATGGAGAGGGAAAAAACCTTTGCATTACATTAGATTTTACCAATCACTACTTGTGTGTCTTTATTAGTGTTTATACAGATGAGAAAAGCCACAGAAACTGCATCTGCTGCATGGTTATATCAGCAAGTGTTCCTGCCAGATACATTTTTAAGTTTTTCTTCAACTGTGACTAACAACGTAGTAATTGGCTGGGTTAAACACCTCAAAAGAATTAAAAACACTAAATTGTGATTTATTTTATGGCATACAGAATATGTCAATTTTTGAGACAGCAAACTAACATCTGAGCAGAATTCAAATAGTTTTTATTGCATATGAAACCATGAAAGACTGAGTGCACAGCCATCTTTTCATGTGCAATATATATGTGAAAGGGATGCTATTTACTCTTCTCTTGGGTTTATTTTTCTAGTCCTGGCTATGTGTATTTTTTCTTGGGGACACTATAGTATAAATTTTAAATATGCTATTATTCTCCTCCTCACCATCACTATTAAAACACAAAGTGAGCAACTATATCTATATACACATACTTATATATATATATATATATATACACACAGAGATATCTGTATATAGGTATACATGTGTGTGTATATACACACTGTATATTTATGTATTTATTGTTAAAGCTGACAACAGTTTTATCCACAACTTCCCACTAAAATTGTTTCAGAAAAACTCCGATTTCGCTTTTAATTCCCACTTTTCACCTTTGAAGCAACTGTGGAACTTTTACCAGTTCATTTTATTGGAGCACAATTTCCAAGTATTTGAGGTTATTTTGACCCAGAAATTATTAGAGTTTTGGGGAGGTTTTCAGTCAATGGATCAATCTTTTAATGGCCTTTCTCCTCTGCTGGCCAATCTCTGCAGCCTGTGCAGTGCAAATTCCTCAGGGAATCTCATCCTGGGGGGGGATTTCGGAGTTTCCCGTTCCTTAGCCCAGCCAGGCTGCTCCAGCTCCTGCTCCAGAGCTCCACCCTGCAGCCCAGACACGGCTGGGATTCCCCAGAAAGCTGGAAAATGCAGGGATGAGTCTCTGATGACTCAGTTGTTTCAGGATTCAACCAGGAACAAACTCTTTTGCCACAAAAAGCTGAATTTCAGCTCAGGTACATGTTCATTGTTTCCAAAAACAAATCACTCATTTCAGCATTCTTCCACATTGAAGATTCTTTCAAAGCAACATGGAAATAATTTTCTATTAAAAAGTAGATAGGAAAACCTGAAATGTCCATGTTAGTAAGTACTGAGACCATAAGAGACAGGACAGTGTCAATGTATTTCCCCACTTGATGTCTTTGAAGCCATTGTAATTTCTAACAAAATAAGCATTCTTCTTTGGTATCTGTTTGACCAGATTAGGTCTTATAATTATCCTAACAATGTTTCCAAAGATTTTTCAGCTCAAGCAAGGTCTTGAAGAGAACCAAAAAGGCAGAAGTAATAAATTCAGACTCCATCTCATTGCACAGACTATGCGAAATGACACTTACTCTTCTTAACAGTTCACTCTCAGGCATTTCTTTAAGAGCCAGCTGGAGATTCCCTGTACTTTGGAGTGTCATCCTACTAAAATCAAAGCTTTTGCCCTCACATGTGAGCCGATTTCGTTTAGATTACTAATATCCATCCTAAAATACATGTAACGAGCTAATCCTGCAGGTACACTGTGTGTCTTCTGTGGGCTGACACTGAGAATTCAAAATTCAGGTTTTAAAAACCTACAGAAGTGGATATCTGTACAGAAGCGAAGTGAAGATGTGAGAAAGGATAAAAGGCAGCTGGAGGGGGAGCACTCTGGTCTGACTTGTAGGCTGGGTTCAACATGCAGGACAGGGATTCCAAAGGAAAATTAATTTTCTTTCCACATGCCATCTGTGCAAAAACAAAACTATAGAGGAATTTCATTCCAAGATGTCCTCTGTGCATTGTGAACGGCCTGGTTTTCCCATTATGGTCTATCTAGCTAAGAATGACATATTACATATGAAAGAGGCAAAGTATGCATTCTACAGCACTAATTTATAGATTTAGGAAGCGAACTTCAGTTTCTCATCCCATCTGAGGAACTCATCACAGCCTTCCAGGATCTGAGGGGGCTGCAGGGAGAGAGAGGGGCTGGAGAGGGGCTCAGCACCAGGAGCTGCAGTGCCAGGGGCACAGGCTTCACCCCGACAGGGGGAAATTCAGTCAGGTATTGGGAATGAGGAATTGTTCCCTGGCAGGGTGGGCAGGCCCTGGCACAGGGTGCCCAGAGCAGCTGGGGCTGCCCCTGGATCCCTGGCAGTGCCCAAGGCCAGGTTGGACACTGGGGCTGGAGCAGCCTGGGACAGTGGAAGGTGTCCCTGCCAGGGCAGGGGTGGCACTGGGTGGCCTTTTAGGTCCCAGCCCAACTCATTCTGGGATTCCCTGATTTGATGACTCTATGAAAGTATTCTTCTCTGGGGTCCTGAGGACCCTTTATTCCTGTGGGATGCTTTACAGAATAATATGATCATAGGGAAGTGTATCTGTTGTGCTTATCCTCAATCTCTCTTGAAATTCAGTACAGAAAATCCATGCAGCACAGGAAGAAAATGTCCAGTCAGGATATTCCCCGTTCCTGTAGCTCCCTGGTCACCTTCTGCAGTGACTGAGCCAAGGCTGTGTCACAGCCCCCAGCAGCTCAGCAGGGCCTTGCTGTCTGCCCTGCTGCTCTTTGTTCCATGAACAATAGTTAAACATGAATATTTTACCTTCTCAACTCTTGTCATTATCCAGATACTGTAACAGGAAATTTGCATTCCTGAATAGGCACAGCTGGAAGTAATTTAAGAAAGATCCTTCAAAAGAAGGGAAGAGAATTTAGGAAGCATATGGAGTCACAGGTTTACATGATAATCAACAAAAGCAGCTCTTGTTCCTCCTCATTTGCAGGGAGACACTTCACACTCCAAGCAGAGGGAACGTCCCACAGTCTCTCTGCAGGAAGCTTTCTTTCACAAATTATTTGCTTTAACTCTGAAATGCAAAGAAGTCCATGAAAAAAAAAGACAACACTTTGTCAGATAAAACTTTGGTAGGGACCCAGTTAAAATTCACTTATCTCACACACTAGTGAGAGTGATGGGCTGCTTTACTTTAAGCTTATTCTCACAGTCCTTTAATTGCTAAAAATTAAGTCTGTTTGGAAGTAGCTCTGAAGTCAAGAACAAGTGGAGTAGAAAGGGGCCTGAACTAAACCATGAACTGAGATATTAGAAAATGCCAAAAGAGGGAAAACTGTGGTGAGAAAATTCATGTAACTGTGCATGGAGCAGAGACATGCAGAACTAATTTCAGATATTTTCTCTATGTCTTCTGATACCCAGGAATGAATTTGAAACCTAGTCAGGACGTCCTCCAACCAAACCCTCTTTAGAATCGTTCTGTCGAGAAACTGGATTTGAACAAGAGCTGAGCACTGTTTGCAATCGTGGCTTTTGTGCTCAGAATCTGCCATGCTGAGCTCTGCCTTTGCTCAGGAGTAAATTCAGCCCAGTGCTGTTGGTGTCACCCAGCCTGGCTGCTGCAGTCCCCTCCCCACATCTGAGGACAGCACACACACACAGCCCATAGAGCTGCTCACAAGGATGTTGAAGTGTTGGTCCATTTGGCTGCCAGAAATAAGATAATTGTCATTTAAGGGATTTTCACTGAAATTAAGCATCTGTCAAGCAGGACCTGAGTGAATGGAATGTAGAAAGTGTGAATGAGTCAGCAAGACAAAGAACTTTTATATCCTGGCACTGTACTTTTTATCCCACACAATTCAGGTGGGCTCGTGCCTTTGATTCTGTATAAATGACAGTGTTTAGATATTTATTATCTATTACACCTAATCTGTTTCTGTGTTAAACTTAGAAACAAACAATGGACACTCACCTCTGTGGAATTGCAGCAACAGCACAACTGAAAGTCACAGAGGATTTGAAAAATTAAAGGCATCAGAGCAGCAGATCCAACTAGTTTTACGTCTAGATTCCCAAACTCTACACTTCCACACTTTCCACCTTCTCTGAAGCCTGAGGGTCACCATGAAGTTACTTTCCTAACCCGTCTGAGCAGTTATACTGAGCTCAATAGTATAGCACAAAATATCAGAGAAAGAGTCCAAATGTGGAATTAATCACCCACTAGAATAAGGAAAGTATGAACCTGTTTGACTGATCACTTCCAGTTGTAAACCTAAATACCAGAAAAATTCTTACAGTCCTGTTCCTCAGTGTTCCACTGCTGTGAATTTTCAAGTGATACTTTGATGTTTAAAACAAGAAATTCAACAAAAGGGATTCACAACATGTCTCTTATCAAACTGTGCTGTACAGAGGTAGAAGGATGGTCTGTGTCCTACAGCTGACAGCTATCAGGAGCTCTGGTTAAACTCTCTGAGGGGTCAGTGCCTGCAGAAATGATCCCTACACTGCACAAACATTGTAGACACTACAGAAACAAGGTCCCAGCCATGGACGCCTGACATCCCTCAGGAGATCACAGGGCTGGATGCAGGACTTACCTTCACCCACTGGAAACCTGCTGCCAGTTGATGTAGCATATTCCACACATCTGAAATGCCACTTCAGGAGCTGTGACACCTGTCAGCCCTCTGCTGCCACTCAGCCACTACTTCAGCTCTGGCTGCAAAGAAGGAAAAAGGACATTTGAAATCCAAACTATTGGTGGGACCATAAAAAAGGAAACTGAAGCCTGGCCTATAAACTACCACAGCAGCCTAAAGAGAGTCTAAAGATAAGCAATTAAATACTACTTACAATTAATAAATAGCTTATACCTAGAATCACAGAAGTCCAGGTTTGGAAAGGACCTTAAAGATAACCCAGTGCCACCCCTGCCATGGGCAGGGACACCTCCCACCATCCCAGCCCCATCCAACCTGGAATATTTAACACTCATTTTTGCTACAATGTTCCCATAACTAAAATGCTTGAGGCCATATCAAAATTCTTTCACATCTCTTTTGTGTTATCTATGGAAAAAATCTGTTCTGGCAATGTTATCCAAGACAAGACACACTGTAGTGAAAAAAGGAACAGCTGCAGATGCCATTAACCAGCAAGACGTGCTTTGAACATTTCTAAGAGCTCTAAAGGCATATTAGAAAATTAGTGGGTTTATCATTATGATGGAAAAGGGAGAAGATTATTTTAGGAAGTGGAACTGCCACTACAGTAGTGAAAAAATACATAAGAGAAGACAAAAAAAAAACCAAACAAAAAAACCCCAAAAAATCACAAACCCAAAAAAACCCCAAACAAGTAAGAGGCACCTCTGCCTGTAAGAAGTTCATCTACAGCTGTTTCAGTAGTCACAATTCTTTCATAAATAGGGCAGGAAGTTGAGTCAGTCTGGACAAAGGGAGCAGGAACAAAGAAGAAACCTGCTGAGTCATTTCTCATGACAAGTCTTGAATTTAAATTGGTACATTAAGGATGGTCACAATTTCCCAGAGCAGTCATCCTCACACCTCATCATTTCACACCTCATCATCCCAGGTGTTTCTAACAATGTCCCCACACAAGTAAAATATAGTTAAAATATAATTAATGTGACTGAATGCAAAGGAAAGACTCAGTGTGATCTGTTGTTACCTACTGGTACAGGCACTGCATTCCTGAGGTTCATTTGAGACCTTGATGGACACTTAAACAGCCCTAACTGAATTCTAGAACTAAGATCCATTCCAGCCAAGGAAACCAGGCTAGATTCCCTAGTACCTCCAAATGTATTAACTGAAAATTTCTAGAACTAATTATTTAATTATTAAGAAATAGCCTCTGTAATTTGGGCTGATAGATTCAAGTCAGTAATTTTCTGTAGTGTTTAATTGTTGACAGTACCTCATCTGTATCAATCCTTCATTTTATACCCACTTTTCACCCCTGTTAAACCAATCAAGTTTTAATTGCAAAAAAACAGTTCAGCAGCACAGGTGGAATTTCAGAGTTCCCAGCACAAGTGTTGAAAAGGAAACAGGCATTGACTGGCTATTTTATATTCAGTATTGCACAAACATATTTCACTCTTGCTCCACCAAAGGAAGAAATAAATTCATGTGGCTTCTGTGGCCCCTCACGACTGCAAATACACTGAGTCTTTTTTAAAAATTTGGGATATACGTGCCATAAAAGCACATTCCTAGACAGTGCATTTTGCTAAGGTTAAGCTCTGTGAAGTGATGATTTGTGTGATGACTGAGCTACTAATATAAAAGCACTTGGTTGGTAAAAATACTCCACACATTCATACTATGAAGTACCTATGGCATTTTGAAATATATTCATTTTGCAGATATTTTTTTAAATAAAGGACCCTTTTGAACTAATTCACAATTCATATGAATGACTGAAACTGAATAAACTCCCTCATTTTGAGAATTTGTTCAATATCTTTACAGAAAACAACATCTTTATGGATGACTTTGCAGCTCAAGACTCCTTTATGCCCGAGGCATTTGAATTTGCTTGGATAAGGACTTCTCAAAATATCCTCTTAAATATCCCTACCATCCAATTTTTTAAGCTCTTTTGTCTTTAAAAGCCTCAGAGATTTGGTAACAGCCACTGCCAGTCCCCACCTGACCTGCAGCTCCATTTACTGCATCCACCTGGCCACCAGGAAAGGCGCCAATCATGGAACCACAGTGAGCATCTTAAAGAATAAAAGATAATAAATGGCAAATGATCATTTCACTGCCAATTACAACCTCTATTCTGCAGTCACACGGCATTTCAACAAATATCAGGGGTTACAAACTGATACTTTTTGTAGCATTAGAAGTAAATAAATCTTCATATTAACATCGAGCAAAGAAAAACTCCTCCAGATGTCAATTTTCATTAAAAATATAATTTGAGACTATTTCCATCCTTGTGACTGTAGACAGAACAGTTTAATTGAGTAATTGATATTTAGGTGTCAGATACCTATTTACTTCCTATTACCATTTCATTTATCAGATGCCTATTACTTACTGTATAACATTTTTATTTCCCTATTTTCTCTGCAGCTGAATATGCCTTCAGGAGTTCCAATAACTTTATAACGCTTACAAAAGGGCAAAAAGCCAAGGGCCCCCAACTGCTGTATTTACAGAAGGCTGTTTCAAAGTCCAATTACAATTACAAGAAAACTTTTTTTTAAAAAATAAATCCGTTAAACAGTTCCAATGCTCCAAAGAGATTTGCCACAGTGTCTCTTTAAAGCCCACGGCCTAAGGAGGGTTTTGGGGGGGAGAGAAGCCGCGGCTCAGGGCCGGGCTGCCGAGGGCCTGGCGGGGCCGCTCGCACAGGCGGCCGGGAGCGGGCAAGGCCCGGCCCATTGTCCGGGGCAATTGCTGCGCTAGGCCGCTGGGAGAGCGGCCCGGGCAGCGGCTGAATCCGGCATTGTCCTCGCACCACAAAAAGATTTGGGAGTCTGAAAAGCAGAGGAACGGAATCTCACAGCTTCTTAGAGTCCCCTCTGAAAGGGCCATTGTAACATCATCATAAATCCTGGGCTCCCCAGGCACTTGACAACTAAAGCAGTGGACAATAGAATTCTTGTGCCGGACAAAACACTCCTTGTCTGCCAAAGCGCTTATCTGCTTCATTTACAAATGTCTTTCATTGTACCCAAATAATTCCCTATTAGAAAAACGATTAGGAACAGCACTAAATAAATATTCACAGCTTTGTGGGCCGTTTGGCAAAGTGAATAAACCGATACAATCGAGGTGCACGCAAAATACGAGATTTATGCCGAGGAAACCCAAAACAACCCCAAACCTCTGTTTATTTTCATTTTCCCTTTTCCTGATGCACTGCGCACACATTTGTCCCTCTAAAAAACACCCAGGTACATTACTCTTATCAAAAGAGATGAAAAATATTAGAAATCCACAACAATCTCAAATTGGAGAAAAATTGCGTCCACTGTACCCCTAAAATTAAATATTTCCAGGAGAGCAGTTCCAGAAATAAACTTGGGAGCATATCTGAGAGTTTAATGAAATAGAGACAAATTGCTCACAATCACAAAAGGATTTAAACTGTGGATTTCTAACTACATATGTTTAGGTCCCACTTACAGCCAAATCCAAAAGCATCAGGGATGAGTTTCTGAAATGAAATGGTGCCAGATTTTTGCAACTCTTTTCAAGCCCAATGGAAATTCTGGTAAATATCACAGAACTGACAGAAAGAGACTAAAGTATTCCATAAATATGACACTTCAAAAAGCATTTCTAACACAGTCAGAACTCCATTGCCTCAGGTTTCCACATAAATAGTTATTTGATTACAATTTGCTGGAGAAGTGCCTATGGAAACACAACTGACACCACATACAATGATTAAAGAAAAACCCTAATAATCTAAATTATTGCTTAAGCAAAGAATGCTGATCATATTCAAAGTGCCAGAGACATCTGCATGGCTGAATTAAAACCTGGAGAAGTCAAAACTTCTTGACTGAATTATTGATCATAAACTACTTACTCAAATCCAATATAGGAACAAAATTTTTATACAGCCCAAGCCAATGGACTGAGTGGCTCAAGGGCTTTTTCCCCCCTGTGATTAATTATTACAAGCCTACAAAAAATGCAAGTATTCATGACCTATGAAACAGATTACTCATATTAAATATTCAGAATGTATGCAATAAACAACATCAATAATGGTCAAATAAAAAACAAAAATAAAAAGAAAGGAAGCTAATGTAATTTAAAATAAAAATTATGCAGGTTTGAGCTCACAATCACAAAGCTTTAGGAATATGTGAGCTTTCCATGGTTCTATCATGAATTGCAGTTTGGCCCTGCCACATGTCACTTAACCTTGGAGCCTTGCTGAAAGTGAGCAAAGGCACAGTATAAAACATTTCACCTCTGAAAAATGCATAATCCATATAAAACTCAGAGCTCCCACATGCCAGCTGAGGATCTCTGCTGTTTGGGTGCAGAGCTTCCCCATTTCTTCTCTCACTTCTCTCCTCACTGAATAATTAACTGTTCTAAAGATGTAGGTATAAGTTCTGTCTTAAAATAAAATTTACACTTGACTTCCCCTATTGCTGTTTTTGGTGTTTGCTGCTCTGTGCTGTGCACTACCCAAACTCCCCTTCCTCCTGAAGCTGGATCATCTGTATAAATATAATTTGCATGAAATTATTATGATTATTTCTGCAATTTGCATTTCAGGAACACAGTTTCAACAAAATCTGCTTCCTGTCAGCTCTCTGAGTTTTATTCTAGGCCCTAATACACACCACAGCACCACACCATATTTTTATATAGAGTAATCTCTGTTTAGGTATAAAAAAATGGATCTGCACTGGGGTTTAAGTCTCAGTGTACAACAGGGATTATTTAACCCTTCTGGAGAACTCGGATCTGGGGGCCTTGACCAAGGTGATTTTCCTTAGCTGTGTAAAAATTGCTCCTGTGCTAGCCATTGTCTTAGCAAGTAAATAAGCTCATGCTTGGAATCACCTTGCAGGAGAAACTGTTTTTCCCTCTGATTCCAGGCAGCTGAGCCAAGCAACGGGAATCCCACAGTAAGCAACCAACAGAGCAGCCCAGGATAATTCAGATGGGAAGAGGCTCTGGAGGACACCTGGTCCAACTGCACCACCAAAAGCAGCTCCAAATTCAAAATTTATTTAGGTTATTAAGGCTGTCGCTTAATTAATGTCCACAGCTGACACCAGCAGCATGACCAAGGTCTCTGTGTGGACATGGACATGTAAGGGTTCCCATCTTGTGCTGAAATATGGTCAGGTGCAAAGGCACAAAGCAAAGGGCAAGAACTGCAGCAGGAAGGACAGAAGAGCAATTTGGATAATCTGCCTTCCTCACACACCCCCAGTGACAGGTCTGTTGGCAGGCCAGGGTAAATAACTCTGATTTCAGAGCTGGGGGTGTTTTCCCTGCCCTGTGCTCGCTCCTGAGCAGCAGGGACAGGAGCACACACTGTCCCTGTACCACCAGAGCCCTGCAGCCCCTGAGATGGTTCTGCTGCCCTCTGCTTCCGAGGCAGGGCAGAGCTAATGCCTGTGTCCACACACAGGGATCAGCCTGGAGGAGCCCTTCTCAACACAAGAAGCCTGACATAAAATGAGGATCAAAACCAGAATTTGGCTCAAGTGTTGTACAGTCCTGTACCTTTGTCCAGGAGGAAAGCACCTCTCCACTCGAGGGGGATGCCTTGTGCAGGACAAAACATGAGAGCTGCAGAGAAGGTTTCACACAAACAAGGTTCTCTTCTAAGCAGGTTAACAGCCTGATTTGCTTTCTTATGAACTATTCTGACTTTATACTCTACCCAAACATTTCCCCTGGTGCTCCCAACCCTTGTCCACCCACACTGCTGTGGCACAGACAGGCAGCCAGGAGAGCAGAGCAGCTCTGCCAAGCCCAGCACTCCAACACCCAGCTGGGAGAGCACAAGCCAGGCAGAAAGGAAGCTCAGGGGCAGAATAGCTGTGTGCTCTCGTGAGAGACAAAACCACATCTCAGTGCTTTGCAGGATGTTAACAGTCTGCAGACTAAAGCCCAAATCTCACCCATCTGAGGCTAAATTACCCAGCAGGACAGAAAAGGTTCATGTGGGCTCACAAGGAACAAATTAACCTCCCTCCAAAATCCCTCTGCAAATCACATGAGTGCCCAGTCCTGTGCTCACCCATACAATATGACTTTATCAGCTTTTTCTTGCTTTTGGGTCACAAGGGCCTGGAGGCAAACGATGGGCCCTGGAGGGGGAAGTCTGTATTAATTATCCTCATGCTGCTGCAGCCCCATCCTACCCAGGTACCAGGAATACAAGTGCACTGGGAGGCCTGCAGGCAGGTGTGTTCTGTCATTTTAGATATCATAAATCAAGCCCTCTGTTTCAATGTTTCCAGCTTCCCTGAGCTTCCTCGAAAATCTAAATTTGGAAGCATTTTGGATCCACAGCAAGCAGCTACAGACTTTTTGTGCATACACACTTATATAGATGTATATGCATGTAAATAAATATGAATTAAAAATTATACAAGTTTTTCATGCTTAAATAAATATTTCTATGTACCACACTCTATATAATTTAAATTACCTACATGTGGGAAAAGCACTTCATTTGTACTCTAAAAACTTGACTTTTTATTTTCGTTGTCTAGCAGATTATCTCAAACCTTTGTTCTTGAGCCGCTACCAGTAAAAGGCTCGTATATATTCTCCCTTGGAAAAGCAAATTCTACATGCAGAGCATACCAAATCAGTTCCTGCCAGTGCAGCAGGCACACAGAGCTGCTCTGAAGCCTTCTGAGTCACACTGGAGCTCAGCTTCCACTGGCAGCAGATGTCAGACACTACGGATTGGGAGCTTGTCAGCACTGAAAGATTTCTATAGCAAATTTGCCCTACAGTTTTGGGGGCTTTTTTCTGGTTTGCATCCTCCCCTTGCCATTTTCCTTGCCATTCTCCTTTCCTATTCTTTGGTGCTTTTCTTCCACTAAACATGAATGGCCAGATCCTTCCTCTAGAGCAAATCCATACCAGAGGCTGTCTTCACTAGCATTTGGTGCTCTATTTATATTATCTTTCAGAAGGCTGTTCTCTATTTCTTTCCTCTGGCTTTCTTCTGCTCTCTTTTATCAATCTCTTCTAGTGATCTGAAAAGAAAACCTAAAAATTGAGAGCCACTGAAGTATATGCTGAATGCCCCCATTAGTCAAGCTGTAGGGGACACTCGGCACAGAAAATAAATTCAACTAACCTTTGGAAAAATCTTTATATAAATGTTCTACAAAATCATCCTGCTGGTTCCAGGTCCACTGGAGACACCCAAGGAAGAATAATTCCGGGACATCAGAGATACCGTAAAGGAGAATAGCTCAGAGTCTGTCCAAGAGACTCAAGAGAGACAGAATTCTTTGGTCTCAGGGACATTTTTTCCTACCTTCTTCCTTTTATTAATAAATAAAGAAAAGAGGAGTTGTTCAAAGCCACCCCAGAGATCTGATGTTTCTGAATTTCTGTGAGCCTCATTCAACTCACTGAATATCTCTGTCAGCCCAGGAAGATTCATTATTCATTCTGGGGACCCTATTGCAAACCCTGCAATGACTCTTCAAACATTTGTAAGGCTTTTAAAAAAGTTTCATTCAGTCTTATTTCTGGACCAAATATATCCCTTTGCCTATTCCTATTCCATTCTCCTCCCAGACTCCCAGAGGTCACAGCTTGTCTAGATCTAGGGAGGGTGGCAGGAAGGGAAAATGGATTGTAAATTCATTTTAGGTCACCCAGAAGCCATTCTGTCTCTGTCCTTCCTCACTGGCTTTTCCTCATTTCCTTTTGTGTTTCCTCAAAGGACATTACACACTTGGCTTCTCAATCAAGGACAAGGCAATGTCAAGCACATTAATTTGTCCATGAAGCAGTCTTTAAGTGTGGACAAAAGAAAGCCTAAAGAAGTGCAGACAGACAAGATGAACATTACTGATTCAAAAAGGAAAACAACCCCCACATCTTCTTCAATTGGCAATTTCAGTTTTCAGGACTGAACAATACTGAGCAACTGATATTTTGATACTGTAATAATAGCATTTATTTGTATATATATAATATATACACACATATATATATATATTTATGTATATTATATATATGTATATAATTTTTAAGAAATATCTAATAAAATTACGAAATATCCATTAAAAGCAGAGCTAAATACTTAGTGAGTAAGAACCTGGGAGATGAGAAAGGACTGGGAGCATTTCTTGATGCCTGCTGTGCAGTTCCTACTCACAACTAATAGAGTTTTGCAGAATTTCAGCAATATTTATAGCAAGGATGGCATGATTTTCCATCACGTATAATTTCAGGATATCACTCCATAAATTACAATACACTAATATTTTTTATGGAGTTACTTTGTTATTTGCTAACCTGCCTTCCCATCTGGTCTTGGAGCTGTAACTTGAGCACATATCTGTATTTCAGCTGCAGCAGGTAATACATGTTCATAACACCAAATTTCACAGCCAAAATGAACCAGAATAGTTGACAATATTAATATTTAACATTTGTCTGCTCTTCGTTATGCCGCCCAAAGCTTTAATTTTCTGTGGTGTAATTATAACAAGCTACAAGCAAGTGCATTAGGAGGTTTCTTCCAAACAATGGTTGTGAAGTAGAAATACACAACACCAAATAATAACAGTGCAAGTGCTCAGCATATTCCAGAGAAACTGCACAAT
>NW_005054445.1:516709-533567 GCF_000277835.1 Geospiza fortis
GGTGCTGTAGGCAGTTCTTTAAATAACAATAAATGAGCTCCAGGGTACCACTGGCAGTCATGTGGTAAACTTATATTCAACCAGCAAGAGGATCTATTTAGGAAAATAAAAGGATCATTAAAAAAACAAAACAAAACAAAACAAACACAACAGAAAACAACACTAACAAAGCCACAAACCCTCACTGGCCAAATGCTGAGAACCTGTCTCCACTGTTTCACCAGACTTCAGAAGCACAGCTACTCCCTAAGTTTCAGTGGCTTTTTTTGGGGGGCTGAGCAAGGAATGCCCAGTGTTAACATCCCTAGAGAAAAAGGAAGACTGCGTGGAAATAACCTCCCTGGGAGCTGGGAAGGGGCTCAGCCTGGAGCAAGGGAGGCTCAGGGGGCCCTTGTGGCTCTGCACAGCTCCTGCCAGGAGGGCACAGCCGGGGGGTCGGGCTGTGCTCCAGGAACAGGGACAGGAGCAGAGGGAACGGCCTCAGGCTGGGCAGGGCAGGCTCAGGGTGGGCACAGAGGAATTTCCCCATGGAAAGGGGGCTCAGGCCTCGGCGGGGGCTGCCCAGGGGGGTTTGCAGTGCCCATCCCTGGAGGTGTCCCAGGAAGGGCTGCAGGTGGCACTCAGGGCTCTGGGCTGGGGACAGGGTGGGCATTGGGCACAGCTGGGACTCCATGGGCTGGGAGGGATTTTCCAGGCTAAATAATTTTATGATTCCATGATTCTAGTTACTAATAAAAGTCTAAGATAACTTTATAATAATGGAGTCACTTTACCAGCTCTGCAGAAATGTGACTCTCCCCAAAAGCACAGAGAAGCCTCTTTGCCAAAGGCTTGTCTAAAATAGATAAATGCAATAATTCTCACACAGCAGTAATATTTTTCCTTTTCAGCTGAATTGGACAGGGGTGGAAGAATGTTCCAGGCCATCACTGAAGCCTTGTGGGTGGCCTTGGGCAGCTTGGCTGGGAGTGTCTCCACAGGGCACTGCTGGCAGATGTGAGCCCTTCCTGCCCGAGCTGCAGGCTGAGCTGAAGCTGGCTCAGCACGGCACAGCGTGCCCGGCCACAGGGGCACAGGGCTGCTGATCAGAGCTGCTCATCCAGCCCTGGCACGGGGACAAGCACGGGCTGGGCTGAGGTGCCATCTGCCAACAGCAGGCTTTGTCAACACGGGCTCTGCTCCTCAGCTCCAGAGCTGGAGACAGCAATTAACGCCTGGATCTGGGAGCGGCTGGGAAGGGGAGGGAATTCACTCCCACAGCCAACGCCGAGATGCTCTAAACCCAGAATGAGATGGCCATATAATTATTTCTTCAGGGAGCCAACCTTTTTCCATATGTGTGCTGTGGAACTGAGCCAAACTGAAGCTGTCTGCACACTTAATGTTCAATTTGGTGAGCTCTCCACTTGGAGAACATAAACACACACTCGTGTCTGTGCTATCAGCTTCGAGTTCCTGAGACTTATGAGTACTTGACAGCTCAACATGGCTAAACAAACCTGTTATTTCATTTTCAGATAGTGTCAACAGGAGTTACAGGGAAACAAGCCCCCTGAGTTTACCTGAGAGTGTGGACAACTCAGCTTCAACACCTTGCTGCTTCTCCAGTCACAGAAATGATAATTACACTGCAGTCCTTCCTAACGACAGCATTCTGCATGCTAAATTGTGGCTGAACACTTCACAAAATTCATTTGAGAGGTTTCAAACGCCAATAATAAGCTTCCCCACTCCCTTTCAAAAAAAAGAAATCTAGTTATTCATTCTGTCAATCTCATGCAAGATGTTCATTGTTTTTACATAATTATTTTCTTATTACTGTAATGGCAGTGCCCAGAGAAAAAAAGAGCATGAGGAAAAAATCCCAGAAACTCCACTAAATGTTGGATTTTTTCTTTTATAGTTTGCATTTTATTCAAAGGCTGGGTTTATATTCTTATCTTTCAGGGCACAGAAACTGCCCCAGCCACATTGGAGACAACAAACCTCACCAGTCCCCACATCAAGACAGTATAATTTTATGAGCAATTACATAAATTACCTTCCAAAATATTTTGTGAAGAAATATCTTGTGGTATTGAGAAACACCCACTGCTGTAACTCAAAAGGTCAAGGTTTCAGGGTCTAAAGCACTGCACATCCACAAATCTGGTACAATGGACTGAGACAAAAGTGACCAAAAGCCGTAACTTGGAGAGTAAGATCTGGTGTTTCATCAAAAAGATGAAGAAAGAAATCTGGATGAGTACCCAAGGCACAGTCACTGCTCTCTCTTCCTTCTCTATGTGATAATCCACAATTTCACCCAGCTGGCCTGGAGCAGCCTCTGAGACACAAAAACCTGCAGAGCTGGACTTAAGGACACAGATGTTCCCAAGTGCCTTAGGAACAGGGAGGAAAATGCACATTAGCAGGGAGATGAAGCACAGGCAGCTGGAAGTTGAGCTGTGGACCTGGTTTTTACCCTTCTGGTTGCTTTGTGCCATTGAGATTTCCAGGGCTGGAGTTACTTCAGAACAGCACAGGAATATTTCAATTAAATAAAAATAATAATTGGAGGAAAAAGGACATTTACAGGGAAGAAGAAAAGTGATCCAAGGCATCAAAGATTTTTTTGAGCACAAATTCTATTGGAAGGCTTTGTACAAATAAATCATTTTGACTTGGAAAAAACTTGAGATCCTGTACATTTGAAGATCTTCCTTTATATCAGCAAACTCAAACCCTATAGTTAAGAGGTAATAAACCCACATCTGCAATGAAAGTGCAACTATTCAGCACTGTTCAGCAAATGTAATTTAATTGTCAAAACCAGAGCCAGCACTGGGTTAATGCTCTACAGAGAAAACCTTCCCAGCTACCCAAGCTCCTGTGTGTACAGAGCTGCCTGAAGATCCTCTGGGACATCCCCAGCTCGGAGCCACCACATCTCACCCTCCCTGGATTTCCCCATCTGCCACTTTTAGGAACAACCTGTGGGCTCTCTCATGGCACAACAGGAGCTGTACAGGACCCCAGGCATCCCAAACTCAGCTCTGAGCAGAACAGAGCAACTCACCAAACAGCGAGACAAGTTTAGCTGTCTTGAGGAATTAAAAAAAAAAGGATCCTTAAAAATGAAGCCAGCAATCTTGGAAGAGCCAGCAGGCTCCCATGTCAGCCATATGCCTTCGTATGTCTGTTCTGGGGGAGTGTTACAGCTCCTGCTGTTCCATTCTTCACTTTTTAAAGGAAATGTTACAAGGCCACAAGGACTCACAAACATTTGTTGACATTTCTTCTGGGTCAGCCTTAGGAGGCCTGCAAGAATTTAAACATATGGCAGTATTTAGCTGCGTGAGGGAATGGGTTGTTTCAGAGAAAAGCAGTATTTAGTTGCAAAACAGTTTAATCTACCATAAAGGTTTTAAATTTTTTGGCCCAAATCCAAACTCTTTCTCATTATAGTTTTCACGTTATATTTTTAAAGCAATAGCAGCTTACCCACTGAGCTGGTATTGAGAAATAGTGAGATACTTCACAATGTTTTCTACTGCCTTCCACACAAATAATATCTTGATGTGATCAAACAGATTTGATATGTGTTTAGGTTTAAAGAGGGGGAGAAGAGAAGAGATAATTTGAGGACTAAAATGAAAGTTATTGCCCACACTTAAAGGACGTGGAACCTTTGTATTTTGAACCACATGATGAAATTAACTGGGTTTTCAGCATGTTTCAGTGGCAGTTCATATGCACTTGCAAGGCAGGAAAATGAGATTTGCAAGGCTTTGTCTTGTTCTTCAGCTCCCATTGCTGTCAGTCAGCTGCGAGCAAAGGCACAGCAGCTCCCTGGCTGACACTCGTTAGGTCTGGCTGGTGAAAGAAACACATTGCACATCAGGAGCTGAGCTGAGGTTTGTCTCAAATAATGTAAAAAAGGGCAGCACAATATTAAACTTCCTCAAAACCACACTGGGAGCACAGCTGACCCAGCTGCAGGGCAGGGAAGGACCAAGGCAAGGTACAGCCCCTTTTTCCTTCGCTGCTGGTTTCCTGCAACACGAAGCTCAAGGAGGGCAGGGTTAGAGCAGATATGGGAGAGAAATTCTTCCCTTCCTCCCTGGCAGGGTGGGCAGGCCCTGGCACAGGGTGCCCAGAGCAGCTGGGGCTGCCCCTGGATCCCTGGCAGTGCCCAAGGCCAGGTTGGACACTGGGGCTGGAGCAGCCTGGGACAGTGGAAGGTGTCCCTGCCATGGCAGGGGTGGCACTGGGTGGGATTTATTATCCCAACCCAACCCATTCTGGGACTCTGTGGTTGCAGCTCACAGCCAAAAGAGCTCCTGACACTCTTTTCCCTTCCACAATCTTGTCTGTAAATTGTATAGCACAATATTTAAAATGAGCACTTAAAGCAGCTGAAAAGGAAGATCTTGCATGGGAAACAAGGATGCAAGAGCCACACTCTGTTTATTTCTTTTTCCCAAGCTGTAGAGCAGACATGGTTTTTAAAATGAAGAGTGGATCCAGAAATTATGCTCTTATAAAATGTTCTGTTAATTAACATCTACTCGAGCACATGAACTAACATGAACCAGGAGGAGACAAATGCCTCTGGTTTTGAACAACATTTTGGAGCATCAGAAGTAACCAAGATTACTTTGCTGGAAAAATTTATAAGAAAGTCATGTGTGAATGACTGAGATGGATCCAGAAATTTTATAGGAATTATGAGAGAACAGCAAAAATGTCTAATTTTAGCAAGTAAATTGCACAAATAAATAAAACCTCTGGATGAGAAAGTTCAAAAAAGAGAGGCAGAATTTCCTTGGAGGTTCATCAGCTGACAGCAGGCAGGGTCTGGGTGCATCACCTGTGCTGTCAGTCAGATGAAGAGAAGTTCCTTATAGGTCTTATTTTAACTCAATTATAGGCTGGAAAATCATCAAACATTCTGAAATTTAAAATAAGTCAGAGAAGAAACGCCTGTCATAACAAATTTGTGTGGACATAAAAATGATGTGAATAAAACTTCAAGGGCAAGTTACTTTTATCCAACTCTCATAGTCTCAACCAAACTATCACCCAAATTTGGTTAGAGGGGTCACTGTCCAAAATGCTGGAGATTGTGCAGCCCTTGAGAAACAGAGCATGTCCCATCTAATAAAGCTTTGCAAAAAAACGTTTATATAATCTTGCTTAAATTAAGTTGACATTTCCTGAAAGTTACCCGCTTACATTTAACCTTTATCCAAAATTACCTTTTATTCTAAACTCTTCAATAATAAAATGCATGAGGCATTAAGGGAAGGTAAAAGCTGAATTTCAGAATCCAGTTATCTGTAGTGATCACAACCAGGAAAATGAAAGTTACTCTAAGAAAGTTCCAGTAACTCCAGAGGAAACAAAATCAAAAACCCACTGATTTTTGGTCACCACATAAAAAATATTAAAACTTGGGAGAGATTTGAAATTAAAAGCTGAATTGGACAATGATGGAAGGCCCTGACTACAGAAGATATTGAAGGGTATGAAGAATCTGGCAACCTTGATGGAAAGTATTAATTAAATGCTCATGTGATTAAGTAAATAAAAATTAAAAGGTGAAAACAGTCTAAGGCTGCAGTGCTTAATCTTGCAGTTGAATTCCAAGCTTAAGAATTTGTGAGCCCAGTAGATCAAAAGATGCATCAGCAACACAGGAAAAACAGCAAAACAATGAATAAAAGGCACCTTATGACTCATTCAGATGTCAGGGAGAAAATGACATCAGAGACCTGAAAGCATCAGCTTGCAACAAATAAATAAAAGGTTAAAAATAAGTTTCATGCATTAAAAAACCATCAGGAAGGCTTAGCTGCAAACTTTCTGATGCCTTAATGGCAAGGGTGGACAGCTTGGGAATTGTTCAGAAATGTTTATAATGAACTTTTTCTACAAGCACTTGGTGTTAAATCCACATTTTCTCAACTTCATGACAGAAGGCAAGACCCACAAGTTCATTTTCATCTTTGGGTGAGGGAAACAATGTAAGCATTTTAAGTTCCCCAGTGTTATAGAAAAAAGGCTTCTTAGATTCTTGAGTCCATTGACATTTTTAAGTAGGAAAAAAAGAGATGGGTTCATTTCTGGATCTGGAGACAACACAAACAAATGTAAAAATAACTGTGAGCATGGAACAGTGAGGCTGAGTGGGGGACCCTACAGGAGCGGCAGTTTCTGCTGGGATGCTGAGGGTTTTCTCAGAGTGCTGAACGTGGTGGTGGTCCTGGTTGAGCTTGATGATCTTAAAGGACTTTGCCAGACTTAATGATTCTGTGATTTTATGACTAAAGGCAGAACCATGGATTTCACAGAGATGAGCAGCTGTGCCTTGGGCTCCTGGACACCATTTCAGCCATCAGCTGTGATGAGAACCTCACTCCAACCCCCTGAGAGCAAAGTTTGTCTCTATTTAGCTGCTTGCCCCACGTAATTAATTATTTTTCCATGGTAAGAAAATGAAAGTAGTCTGATGCGCTCATGAGCCATTTTAAAAGCTGTGCAAATATTGCCAAAGCACTATAAGTATTCATTTCAGATTAAAACATTTTGATCAAATTCACACATTTTCAGGTCCTATATGTGCAAATGCTTCCCTGAATCCCTATTATCAAGTGCATTTGCTGAAACAGCATATTTTGTGTAACTATTCACAGCAGCCTTTCAAGTTGTCATTGCTAATATTCCTGTCAGGATCGAAACTCCAAGAACTACACATCTATTTAGGAAACTGAAGGTTATCACACATCACTTGTACATCACATCAACCCAGCTCAAAATGCACCAAACAGCTCACAGAAAAACCCCAAATAAACACAATTCCACCAACAATGTGTGTCAGTGACCGTGTGCAAATAGTCAAGTGAGGTGAGAAAAGTTGATCACATACACGAGTCTTCACTGAGATGAACTAATTTTCAATTACTATGTTAGCATGTAATTATTGCATGAAAATACTGCAAATGGAAAAGCAGGATGACCTTTACTAAATGAATTCTTGTAATAAATTAAGTAATGCTATTAAAATAATCTAAAAAAAATTACTGTATGTTCTTAATTACACCAAATCAGCATATTTTTCTTAGAGTCAGAGAATCACTGAATGGTTTGGGTTGGAAGGATCATTAAATCCCACCCAGTGCCACCCCTGCCATGGCAGGGACACCTCCCACTGTCCCAGGCTGCTCCAGCCCCAGTGCCCAACCTGGCCTTGGGCACTGCCAGGGATCCAGGGGCAGCCCCAGCTGCTCTGGGCACCCTGTGCCAGGGCCTGCCCACCCTGCCAGGGAACAATTCCTCATTCCCAAGATCCCATCCAGCCCTGCCCTCTGGCACTGGGAGCCATTCCCTGTCAGATTTTAACACATAAATTCTGAGGAAAGGGGAATGCATGACCATGATTTTATGGCAAGGTAGGAGCATCTGTTTGGATAAACCATAATAATCACAGTTAGAATTTCTCATTAGCTCCATCCAGTTGAACACCCAACAGTTCTGCTGTCAAATCCAAACTAATTGTATCCCAATTTGCAGCAATCATTAGCTCCAATTAGCAAACATGATGGCTGTCGCAATGACAAACAGCACTGTGAGGTTTTGTAACTCCCTCCACTTGGGCTGAAATACAGGTTTGGTCAAGATTGCTTCCATTGACATGAAGCCTAATAAGATATATTTGCTCTAGCATTACTTTTATTATTCAGCAATATAAATGGCTTTGATGCCCTGAAACAACAAATATCATGAGAAGCAACCAGGTGACTTCTGATTTATACTCAGATTTTAGGTCCACAAAATTAGGGAAAAGGAGACAATCTGAGCACAAGTTCAGCTCATTAGAAGAATTATTAAGAGCTGAAGCCATGCTGGTGTATTAATCTGCACTCCTGGTAAGATGTGAGCAGAAGCTCAGGCTGCTATTGGAGTATCTCTGCAGTATTTAGCAAGCACTCCATCCTCCTTCATCACCATTCAGTACCTCTTCAAATAAACAACACACAGCTAAGGAGTAGATTCTTCCTGTTCTTGGGAAGGAAGAACTGCAATTCAATAAATTGATGTTAACTTTTTTCTTGCCTTGCATTAAATACGTTTTCAGTACCAGTTTCAGGTCAGATTTTTAGCAGGAGGTAAAACACCCTGTAACTGCTCCCAGTTTGAGCAGGGCTCAGGATGAACCAGCTCCAGCTGGAGGGAAGGCAGGATGGGGCTCACAGTGTCTTTAGGAAGGGCACAGCTTTTTCTGGATGGCCAAAATGCCATTGCCAGGATCTCCTCAGTACAGCTGCTGTGCCAAGGCCTTTCATCCCTAACTCAGCAAGCTTTAAATGCCTTAAAATTTTCATGTTCTTTTATTTTGCACAGCCTTAAGCATCTTCTGTGCATTTGCAATGGTAACTCTTTAATGCTGACCTAACTCACTTCCTAAGTCCTAAATCCCAAAACCAAAGAACACGTTTTGCTTAATTCACATGCCTTTTGTATGTAGAGAAGGTGACAACAACTAATAAAATCCAAAGAAGTCTATGAAATACAGAGCAGGAAAGAAAATGGAATATAAAACATTGAGTCAGAACTCTCTCCTATATACAGAAAGTAGAAACCAAAACTGCAGCCCATTTTCATTAAATGTAACTTTTGGAGAAAGAAGAACAAACAAACAGAAGAGAAAATCCTGGTAAAGACAATATTGCCAAAAGAGTATATATTACTATACATACTGTACAGTAATATATACAATATATGAAGATATAATTTATATGTTTATCTAGCACTTTTCTCAACCTATCAGCAAAGAAATGATCTGGTGTCAGCTGATCCTCACCCGGTATTTGTACTCCATCCCCCCAGTATAAACTCACAGTTTCATTGCTTATGAGCCAAAAATGCTGAAAGGGAAATAGCTCCACAAAGGTTCCAATGGAAAGGAATGCTCCTTACATTTTTGTCTCCCATCCCTTGCATCATTTTTCCCCTTGAACATCTGCCTTGTTGTCTCATCCCTGCTCAGCAGCTCGAGCCTGTCTCAAGCCACAGCACCAGCCACAGCTCTGACCTGAAGAAAAGCCAGGCAGCTGAATCTGACATAAGCCTGGCAGGTCCCTCAGCTATCAGCAATATGAGGAGCTTTCTGCACAGTTGAGAGAGGCTCTAGAGCCGCTGCTGGGAAATTCCTTGGTGGGTGAGAAGCCAGAGGGTGTAGCAGTATCCTCACGTAACTGCTGTGGGCAGACCCAGACATACACCTGGGAGAGAGGTTTGAGAGCTTTCTGTAGGTATTTTTGTCCTACCTCTCCATGAACAGTCCTGTTCTCAGAAAAACACCACAGGCCTGGAGTTAGTACATTCTGCACTTAGGAGCTTATACAGAGGAAAATGGAAATGGTGCTTTGCACTGAGGATTGTCGTGCACGGTGCATGAGTGACACATTGTTCACCAGCAATTAGCGGCGTTCTCAAGCTATGAAGTGCTTAATTTTGCTAATTTAATAATGATGGAGCTAGTGAGATACAGCTCCTGAAGGTTCTGAACTGAAGGACACTGCTGGTCACTGTAACATCCACAGGTTTTTAGGTTAGCACACAGCTTTTATGTAAGAAAAGTCTTTATCCATTTTAGATTACTTAGATTGGAAACTCTTCCTGCCTTGACAGAAGGACCTATCTCCCTAAAGCCTCTAGATTTCTAAAACCATGTGCAAACCTATTCCAAGAGATGGGCACAGCCACCTGGGATGGTGTAAAGAGATGAATGGCCTGGATAAAGGCCATAAAACAAGTCACTAAAGGAATCCACAGTGGTAGGAAAAGAACCCACATTTTTTACTCAGATGTCTCTAGATTAGTAAATGTGACATTAACCATATAGTCTATCAATCTTTTCTGTCAGATTTTACAAGACCTTAAATCCCTTGCACTGACACCTCTCTGTGTTGGTGATAACAGTGTTTCTTTAAAATTGTGACTCTAGAAATAATGTCTAAAAAATAGCAGAAACTTTAGAGATGTCTAAATTAGCAATGTCTCACTTTCCCTGGCTCCCTGAAAATTTGGGTTCAGCCTACATCAGAGCAGCCTCAGCCCCTCCTGACAGTGTAAGACAAAAACCTGAGAAGTTTTTCATCTGGCAGAACCCGAGTCCTTTCTGCCATATGAGTTTTATCCATGAGCCGATAAAAGCATTTCTTTGCCAGCACATGCTGTGCTTAAATAAGGAGTGTTGTTGATACAGCTATCCTGGCAGAACTCTATCAGCAAACACTTTCTGCTGCAGAACAGGACCCAAAACATATCTTCTTCACGAGAATTTTTTCTCTTTTTAAAGTTTGAACCACAAAAAACTCCACACTTGCAGCAGACGGTGTGGTGAGAGTACATTTCTTTAGGAGATAACGTCTCCATCTGAGGAAAATTCTGTTTCCTGCCACTGTCCTGACCTAAAACTAATTACAAATAGTAACGGTAAAAACCGGAATCATCTCAGATCTCTGACCTGTGCAGTCCACCTCTATTCCACAGCTCCATGAGTCTGTGCTAGTGGATTTTCTCTTTGCCATCCCTCTGAACAGAGATACTACTGCTGTTACACAAAGCAAAGGCTCTCCCACCAACGGCACGCACATTTCCATGCTCCGTGCACCTTCCAAGATATCCACATATTCTCCTACAGAGAAACAAGAGGCAGACAAAGAAATAAATTTGGCAAGTAGTGTCAACTGAGTCCAACTGACACCATGTGGGCGTCAGCAGTTCCTCTGAAGTTCAATCTTATGTCTTACCCGAAGACAGATTTGCTGGTGCCTGAAAACTGTTACATGAGTCATTTACTAAGAATACTAAGGGATGGAATTAATTTTCTTCTGAATTAAAAATTCAAGGTTTTTTTCTTCCAGGAAATAAGTAGCTAAAATTACAGCAAGTCTGTCGCTTTATGATTTTTGCCTGTTTTAGCATCTGAGAAACCATCACTTCAAGGTAGTAAATGTCCTTTCTTTTCTGCATAAAGGATGCAACTATTGGATTTATGAGTGAAATAGATGCCTGACAACATTATCCTAAAAGAACCTGGAGAAAATAATAACAGTTCAAGAATAAGAAAAATAAATATTGCAATTCTGTGCTGTAGTATCTGAAGAAAATACTTGAAAGAAATTACTACCCTGTATTAATTTAATGTTCTTTCTTTTGAAAACCGTAATAGTTCCTTCAGATATTATTGCAGAGTTTTGTCTGAATTTTGTCTCATTCTGTGGTACTCTCACACCTCCTCAAGGAACGTTTTACTACAGGGATAAAATTGTTCCATTTCCTCTATTTAAAATGAAGAAACAAGTAATCAGAACTGAAATAGTCATATTGAAGTAGTCGGAAAAGAACAAATGAAATACAGGGAACATCTTGTGAACTGAAACACTTTGAGGAATTTTTACAAAATTTATTCCTAAACTGTAAGGACAAGACTATGGATTTCACTAGAGGTCCATTAATCCAATATACATGCCTTGGTTTTCCCAGGCTCTGTGGGAATTTAACAAACATGCAATATTTAATTTGAAAGAGCACAACAGATATTTTATACAGGAAAACCACTGCACATAGAATTTGCCTTCTCTGATCCAAAAGATGGCAAATAAATCTGAACAGGATGATTATAAAAATCTAATTCCACTCTTTATTTTCATTTATCAGAATCTTTTAAGGCAAGTTTTGGTATTCCTTCACTCAAAGGTCCCCATTCCAGTGGTGTTTCCTCCAAGTGACTTTACAAGGAGCAACTGACTCAGGATGTTGTTTGGGGTGGGGCTCAGGACAACCTGGTTTGGAGGGGTCAGTGCAGGTTCAGGCAATGAAATCTTGTGCAGCTGAGCTGGGGGTGCTGTGACAGCTTCATTTTGATCATTCCTCAGGAAAAGCTCCTCTGAGGAGTGCTTGGGCTGGAGCCACCTGAGGGCTGTGGCAGCAGAAATCCAACACTCCTCACTCACTGCCTTGGGCAATCCATGGCCTCTTCAAAAGCCGCTGACACTGTTTGGTTCTGAGGATTTAAACTGGCTGGTTTAGTGTTTTGCACAACATTTACTACTCTCAAAATGTTTAAGTATGTAATCATGCTTGAAATAATTAGAATTACAGTTAAAAAAAAAGAAAGAAAAAAAATGCAAACCCAACAACAAAAGGAGGATCCCTGTGGATCCCTGTATTAAGTACCCTGGAAACCCTGACCTGAGGTTGGGAGTCCACTGTATGTGGCACTGTGCCAGGTCAGACCTGAGCCAGGTCAGCAGGGAGAATCTCACGGAGCTGAAGGAAATCAAGAATGTGAAAAGGGAATCCATGGTGCGAGGATATTGAAAAAGGAGCAGTAGAGACATAGGATAAAAGATGCAGGCGCTGAAAAGGTGAAAGATGAAGCAACATCGGGGTGAAAATTTATAAATAAGAATGAATTTTATATCTGTCTTTCATCTGAGAAAGGGCATATGGAGCAAAGAGGATCCATGTTCTTCTTGCCTCTGGCACTGCTCAGTCTGTTTTACATTTCAGCTCTTATGATGGAGCCCATAAAGAGCTTCCTGCAGGGTCAAACTTTACATGAAACAAAGGCTCTAGGTGCAACACCTCCATGATCTCTGTTTTTACCTGCATTTAACCCTACTAACCATCCTCAAAAGTTCTGATGCCTTCCACACAAATATGTGCTGGGATTCCTTTGATATCCAAGAATATACAAATTGCTTATCATCCCCTATCCCAATGCTGTAACCTGCCCAAAATTCACTGAAAGTATTTCAGAAAAGAGAAACAAGGAACTGGTATTGGTAATACCCCTGCATGAATCATATATGAAGTGAAGGGTCCTTTTCCCCTCAAATCACAAGAAATTCTTGGGAAATTTCTGGAAGGAGCAGTGATGCACACGCTGTGCTCAGTGCCACAGAGCAGAGCCGAGAGATAATTACCCTGTGAGCACGGAGCCAGAGCGGTGTAAAAAAGGTGCCAGAAATCCCAGAGCTGTCATTACCAGCTGCTGGCTGCTTGTCAGCTGCGAGGGGAGCACAGCCCTGCACTGCTGATGGGCAGATGAGAACACACCTGAACAAGGCAGGATATTTATAAAATCTAATCAGGCAGGGGAAAAAATACAGCCATTGCCTCACAAAGACTTGTAGCACTTATTTCAGGTACAAGACATCTCATTTTTCCTCTCGAGCTGGCAGTGTCATATTGCTGATCTTTCCCTGATTTAAAACTAAGTTTCCAAAAACCTATTAAATAGGTTTTAATAGGTCTACTGTTTGTTTTCTTTTTGTTTTGTTTTGTATAGTCCCTGGATTGAAACAGGATCAAGGAGAGAAAGAACCATTAGTGGAATATTTTGTCTATTTGCACCAGATCTATTTCCTTTGAAAGCTATCAATGCCAATATTTTTAAGAGTTTCAAAGTACCCTATAAATAATGGCACTTAAGACAAGGGGGTTCTACTTTCACTTCTATATTATCATGTAAATTATCAAAGAAATTGCCTCTATGCACTACTGAATAAAAAAGGAACTCCAGGAATTTCTAGACTTCGACTCAGGCAGACAAAGAAGGACATTGAAAAGGTGCAGTTCCTGAAACACCATCACAGGTAAGCAGCAGACAGGTTTGAGTACAGGAAGCTCCAGATGTGCACTAGAAGATGGAAAAGCTGAAGTGCCATAAGAATAGAGCTTGAGAAATCAAGCACAGATTCTGGAAGAGGAACATATTTGCAATGTAAAAGCCCTTGATGATACTATTAAAAAAAAAAAATCCCATTCCATGTTCCAAAAGAAGAAGAGTACAAATTGAAAAACAACCCCATTGAGTACCCAAGCCTACCTAAGTCTTGTCCAAACCACAACATCTGAGTCAAAGGTGAGGCATCCCCTTGTTCTCCTGCCTGGCTGCCAAACTGTGCCAAACTATGCCCGCAGTTGGTGTTTTAATTACCCTAATCTAGGCAGTTCTCTGATTGGATTAGCTATAGCCTTTTACAAAAATAAAAGTGCTCCTGTTTAATTGTACATAACAGCATTTACAATAAACAGCTGCTATTTCAACTGATTCATGTACATTTTGTTTTAGTGGCTGCCCAAGTTCTGTAGCCATTTCAAGAGACAACTTGCTAAACTTGTAAAACATTTTAACTTTATCTGATTTGGCTTTCATCTCTCACACTGAGTTGTAAAACACATTTTTCTTATTCACTAAGAGTGCCACAGACAGAGATTTGGGCTGGAGCCTGATCTACATGACAGCTGCTGAAGCCACGGACAAGAAAAACTGTATCTGAAATTGCAGGGAGCAGGCTGGGAGCGATAGCACCTGCAGCAGCCAGGAGCTGCTGAGCTGGGTTAAGATATATTGCCCTGACTATTGCATTTTATTCTCATGGCAGTAGCAGGCTGAGTGCACTGTTCAGATTTCAGCAGCTCTGATTCCCCTAGAAAGAGGACAGAGCCGGTTCAGAGGTGCTGCTGCAGACTGAGATTACCCAAGCTGATCGGGCTGGTTTAATTCACTCTGTTAATACAAATACAGGGCTGCTCCTGGTTCCCCCAGCCTCCAGATGCAGCTCCATGCAGCCATGCAGAGAGGGCATGTCCTTGGATGGGATGAACTGGTATTGCCCCTAATACATGCCCCTTCCTATATTTCAGCTTTTCCCTGGCCTTTTGGGAACAGCAGTTCTCAGCTGGACAGGCTGGCTCCCTGCTGGTGGCCAGTAGGACCTCTGGGGACTTTCTCATTTTTGGGTGTTTTTTCAGCTGGTGCTTAATCACCAGCAAGATGTGCTGATGCTTGAGCAGATTCCAGAACATGGTGTGGTCCAAGAGAGATTTCAATTTGACAAGAATATTCTGCAAGGCTCCCAGGATCAGCCTGGGGTGCCTGCAGCTGCCCACAATGGGTGTGAGGGGGTGTGGGGGACACAATTAAAAAAACTGTACACATTCCCTCACCCCCACTCTGAAGCTCATCCAGGAGTGAGCACCCATGGTTTATCTCTGAGAATAAGCTGGGCAAAGAGACACCCAAGACTGACTTGCCCTTCTATGCATCTCTCTCTGTAAACCTTGGGAGATCCTTTCAGATTTTTCAACAGCATTTAATGGGCATGGAGAAATGGTAGGAAAATAAGTAAGCAAGTAAAAAGATGGAAAGTAGGCAAGAGAGGTCTTGCCAGAGGAGCTGGAGAGAAGAAATGGCATTTCAAAGACTCTGCAGCACATACAGCAACTTCTGTGAAAAGCTGGAGAAAAAAGTGACCACTGTTAGGGCTTGAGAGTGTTACAGCTTAATCACCTTAACAGTGGTGAACCCAGTGCAAAATGAGCCTCCCCTTTCCTGGGACTTTCTTTCTCTCAAAGGCAAAGTGGCTTTACATTTGTCTTTTGCACCTCTCTTAACCAACTGAGCAACCCTCTCTCTAGGCATTATTCTTAAAACTTTGGTAGTGTGAACTCAGAGTGCTCCCTCTCCTTTTCCTGTCTGCAGTTGTTGCATCCACAGTGACAGAACTCTGTTTAAAAGCCTTTTGGCAGACTTTGGGTGCCAACAGCCTTGTCAAAGTTTTACTCCAGTTTCAAGCAGAGATTGAAAGATTCATGATTCAAATGTCAGATTTGTGTCTGCTCCTCTCCTTACATAACTTGCAAACACAAGTCACCATGCATGTACGACACCCACAGCCCCTTTTCTTAGCTAAAATAATACAATGCACTTTGGGAGTTTTAAACTCTTCACCTCAGATGAGGGATTTAAGGATGTGTTTAACAAAATTATCTGTATGAATGTTTCCTAAAGGAACTGAAACACCTGTCCATGTACTCTTACAAAGAGCATGGCTGTCAGCATCTAAAGATGTTCTGCATTTCTGTCAGGAGCTTTGCTTTGATCAAAGGTAGATAAATCTTGTACTACCTGAATTTCTGTTCATGTTAGCACATAGGAGATATTGTTTATACTGTTGGATTGTGAGACAGCTGGATAAAATAGAAATAAATGTAAATTCCTACATTTTAGTCTGACTATCCTCAGGCAGCAAAAGGGAGAATGAAACTGTTCCACATTCAAAACTCACCAACTGAAGATCTAAATGAGAACTCTTATGCTCTGGGATGCTCCATGAAGGGCCTGGGTATCCAAACCAAAGGATGCATTACAATCCTCATTTAGATAATATTTTTAGCTCCTACATTTTTTTTCTCTATGTACTAAAGTACAATAATCTTCTATTAAAAAAAATTAAATTGTGCTAAGCACTTCATTTTCATAAAGCAAATGTTGGCCTTGGCAGACAATAGTCTATGATGGAGGTTTTCATTTGCAGCACCTTAATAGCTTTTTAGTCCCTAACTTAGACCTGAAATTTTCATAGGAAGGAGTCTGTGTAGGAGTTGCCACGAAACAAACATAAAGGCACCTTTCTATTCATCCTCTGAATATTCACCTTCACTCTACAGCAACAATGGGCTTATATCAGCTTTCTCCCTAAATCAGGAAACACAGCCCAGTTTTCAAGGATTTCCCTTAGCTCTTCTCATCTTTCAGTATGATATTTTATCCACTTTTTAATTTTTATAGGGATACTTATCCCCACTAAATATTCCCAAGGGACTCAAAGTCTTGTGTAATTGAATTACCAGGTTTATAGAAAATCATTTATAGGCAAAATTGCCAAGGTGGGTGTGGGGAAAGAAGGAACATTTCAGCAAGATGTGGCCCATTATGCAAATTTGTCACCACATGCCATACATAATGAATAAACCTTGTGCTCTTAACACTTTGATTATAGACTATACAGACAAT
>NW_005054445.1:533604-535266 GCF_000277835.1 Geospiza fortis
TGTAAATTCTAACACATTAGATTGATTTGGTTGAAACAAAACCTGATCCACTTGATGTTTTAGGGGAAGAGCCACAATTACAATGATTGAGAAAGTGCAGTGTTAATGAAGTGTGTTATTGCTAATCAATTCCTCCTCCTCTGGTAGTGGCACGACCATGAGCTCTGCCACGGCATCATCCACTGCCCACGGAGCCTCTGAGCCCTGGGGCACACACTGGGGCTGCCAGAAAGCCCTGCTGGCCCCAGGAGCTCACAGACCTCTGCGGCAGACACCCAGGAGGGTGAGTGTTCTCAAACAGGATCATGGAATGGTTTGGGGTGGAAAGGATCCTAAAAATCCCCCCCAGCCACAAGCAGGGACACCTTCCACAAGATCAGGTTGCTCCAAACCCCATCCAACCTGGCAGGGAAAACTTTTTGGCAATCCTGCCTGACTGTCTTGGATGCTACTGGAAATCCTAACCAAACAACTTCCCCTTGAGCAAAACAATCACCTTTCTATGGCTGACTTCTCAGAAAATAAGGAATAGGATTTTCACCTGGTAACAAACTGACCATGTTTAGTTCATGGAAATTAAAATTAAGTCTTTCAGGCTTAGAGGTTCCCTGTCCAAATTAAAGAAACTGAAAAATGGGACACAACGGTTTTAAAAGTTTCAAACGAAACATTCTTCCAATAACAGTTGCCTGTGTTTTGCTGTAGGAATTTGGAATGTCACTAGAATGGAGCTCAGCTGATTAAATTCTGTGATCTGCAGGGAACTGATATGCACAGAGCTGATAGAGCTGTTCTACAGTAAATCAATAGATGAAGGTTGCACCTTTACACCAAGCAGAGGAACATCTCTCCAAGCATCCTCTCACCATTTTATACAAAATTCTCTGCAGAGCTCCTCACCAGCGAGCTGCAGAATACTGCATTGCTCTCTTAATTATTTACTGTGTTGAATAAAATAATTAAACAGTTTATTTATCATGCTTTGCATTTTGCAGCCCTTCCTCTAAAATATTTCCATCGCATTTTTAAAGAAAAAAAATTCATTTGCAAAAGGATCTGCATCATTAGAAATTTGTGGCTCTTATCGCACAGGTAAATACGAGCAGGTGGAATGAGCCACTGTTTTATTTTCTATTTAGAGAACTTTTATATCATTCTCAGAAACATTTGTCACTGCACGTAGTGACTGCATTTGTTTCCTCTCTCTGCTGATTTGTCTCCCACTAATTTATTTTGGCTCCTGCTGAGCCATGAGGAAGCACAGACATCTCACTGCCTTCAGCAGCAGCTTCACACACAGCACTGGTGCAGGTTGTGAGTAAAACGCATCCAAAAGCACATCCAAAACCAGGGCAGCACAGGCAAGGAGAGAGCCTTTATGCAGAAATGACGTAGCACATAAACACACAACACACACACCGAGGCTGACACTTACCAGAAGAAATTCTAGTATTTTATGTATGCTCCATGAACAAGAAAACAACAGGGGTCAGGCCCCAGCTGAGAAAGGAAACGCGGCAGAGCGAGAAAAGAGAATGTTAAAATGTAAAGAGAAGGGAAAGATACAAAGGAGTTCATCTCTCCCAGAAACAAAGCGACATTTAGTTTTGCGGGCGCAGGATCCATTCTGGGGGCAGCACACGCTTCTCTGCTCGCTGGGGT
>NW_005054445.1:535467-542389 GCF_000277835.1 Geospiza fortis
GGGTTCAGGAATCCCGGTCCATCCCGGCCTCATCAATTGGGAGCGGCTCCGGGAGCCCCAGGCCAGCTCCGCTCCCTCCCGGAATTTATCCTGGGATTTATCCCGCACTTTATCCCGGGATTTATGCCGCTCTTGGCCGGCGTGCCGCGGGAGCCGCCGCCCCCGCACGCGGCTGCCCGCGCTAATTGCGATGTGCTAATTAGAATCTCAAAGCGTGACGTGGTCAGAGAGCCACTCAGAGCTCGGCACGGAGAGACTCGCAACCCAAACTGCGAAACATCGCCCAAAACTGAGCAACGGGGACAACAACGGCAACCAAGGGGCTGTGAGGAGCGGGAGCTGAGCGTTTCTGCGTGGGACAGATGTTTTCTTACATAAAACAGACACAAAGAATCACAGCGGCAAATATCTCACCCCACAGGAATCATCTTAATTTCCAGCTCACAAAGACATTAGAAAACTGAGTCTCTCCACATTAGCTTTTACTTGAATTCTTTGACTTCCCACTGCTTTGTTTATAGGAACAGGCTCTCTTTGATGTTGGAACATTAGAAGGAGTGCAACAATAAATTTCCCATATTCTAATATCCAGGCATCCCGAGCTTGTTCAAGGACCCCTTGATTCATGAAGGCAAATAATTCAATTACCTGAGCTTTGATCAAGGAGTCGCTGCAGTCCCTTTTTGATGTCGAGGGAGGCTGTTTGCAGCTCCACACAGATACCTGGCCCACACGGGGTTTAACCCCTTGGGCACCAGCAGCAGGCTGCAGCAGTGTTCTGGCATTGCCATGTGAGCCCCACGGCATCATTTGGGAATGCTGCTCCAGAAGGAGCACAGGAGGCATGGCAGGTCCAGGAGGATCCCTGTGCCAGACTGGATGGGATGTTCATCTTCTAAACAAGCTGAAATTATTTCCCAGTCAAGTCAACCTGTGTTAAAAGCATTTTTGGGAGCTGCTCTTTGGATAGAATGGCACTGAGACATAAAAATGCTGCTGAGAAGCAAAGGGGTTTGCCTTGGTCGCACAAGAGATTTCATCACATCCACGCTTCCCAACAATTCCCCCCAAAAGAAAAGGGAGTGGGCGCAGACTCCTCTAGTCAGGTGAAAGAACGCTCCTCAAACAGGAAAATCAAGTAGATCTAAGCCTTCCCTCTCCTCAAATACAGGCACCTGGATGAATTAATCTGTGCCATGACCAAGTCAAAGCCCTGGTGGTACTGCCTGCAGAAAAGCAGAAACTAGTCAATGCAGACACTGTGCTCTCAGCTGATTGCCATTCTGAATATGATTACTGAGAGAATTCCTCCACATAAATGAGGAGTTAGGCTCCCCTTCATTCATTCTAAGATTCTTTTGGGACATGAGGAGGTTACTAAAAGGACATAATTAGAAGGCATAATTAATATATAGAAATCTCTCACTCAGTTTCCTACACAGCTTCAACAAAACAGCCATGGATACATCCCTAATTTTAGCAGCAGTTGCATGGGTGATGGAAATGACCTCACCAGACTACTGAGATGCGACAAAACCAGTTCTGCAACAGGACTTTTCTGGTCTTTCACGGCAGAAAGGCATCTGTCCTTCACAGCACAGCTGGGGAAAGGATCCCTGTCATGCAGAGTGACATCTCAATTCACAGGATACAGGCTGCAAAAAGCATAACGAGCATGCCTGCCTTTCCCTAGATAACAGGCCAGTTATGCTGGGGCATGAGGATGTAGATGGAAGTTCATGTATTTACTTCAGAATGCTTGATAAGTTCTTAAAAAGTTGGGATGTTTCTGATTTGTTGGAAAATAAAACTTGGGGCCTTCTGTAAAGCCCAGAGGGGAACTGTGTATAATGAATTAGTAAGAATGAGAAAAGGAGTCAATGTACACACAATTTTATGCATTTTCCATAAAGCCAAAGGAGCTGCACATAGAACTAACATGAGAAGTGGGAAACCTTCCCCTTTGAACCAACACTCCTGGTAACACCAGTGAAAAGTGTTAAAGGAGGAGCTGCAGATCTCCAATTCAACAAGCAATTAGCATTCATTAGCTCAGAGTAATAAAATGCCCAAGGCAATTATGGGTTAAATATAGTATGTTTTAAAGAACATGGAAACAGTTAAAACACAAGCTTTACTCCAGTTTATTTTGAATTATTTCATTTCTAGTAAAAATTGATGTGATTTCCAGATGGGAGATGCCTCTAGGCAAAAACATTCTCCTTCTCCAGTAGGCAAAATGACTAAATACCAATGGAAAAGTCTTTTGTAGACATGATTAATTCAATTTACATTATTTTCTTAATAAAGTATCAATGACCTTCTGTAAATTTTGGGCAGAAAAAAGTAAATCGAAATTAAAAGTCCTGAGTTTTGGTAGCTCTCCTATAATGTACAACTTCCAAGAAATGACTTGCTGGTTACTCATTTCTGAAGGGAAATAACTTAAAGGCTGAGCTGTTCCCCAGACTGTTTGTGGGGATAGTTACAAGCAGGATTTCACAGCTCTGTGATCAAAATACAGAATTGCGCCCAGTCCCTCAGTGATGGGGGACACTGCACAGTCTGTAGGAGGCCTCAGGATGCCTGGAAGGCAGAAATGCACCCTCCCTGACTTGCAGCTCATCCCAAAAAGCCAAGGTCAGGACAACGAGCAACTGCAAATCTTTGTAAATCTTGGTAGATCTGAGAGCTGGCACTTCCTCTGCAGAATTGGTTATTTCAGCCCAACTAATTTCAACTTGATTGGATAATTAAACATGTATTAGTGCAATTTCATCCATTTGATGGAGCACTGAGCGCATTCCTACCACATTCCAAAACCTGGCTGAGCCCGGGATGCACAACTCCATCTAAACTCAAACACAAACTCAGTGTAACCACCAAAACTCCCTGAAATGCCACATCAAGGGTGCTGCTCAATAATCCCAGTGTCACTGAATAACCCCATGGGCTCCAGCAGCACTTCAGGTTCACCAGTCTGAATTTAACCAGGAGGTGCAGACATCAGATAAACAGCTTAAACTCGCCTGCTCATAAAAATACTGTTAAAAGGCTGCTAACCACAATAACAAAGTTCTGAGCATGTATTAACCAAGGTGGATATTCCCAGTGCCTTCCAAAAGTACAAATCCACACTGAAGGGCACAATAAGGTGGAACTCAATGTCAAGTCCATGCCATGAGGAAAAAAAATCAGCAATTTTACTTTTGACTTTCGATTTTCCTCATATGTTTTGACTGCTCCTTTAAAGCCCAAGCCAGCAGCCACTTGGTATAATTTGTGATGCTCCACAATGACAGCACATCACTGCAGCCTGGAGTGAATCCTTGTGCTACCTTTTCCAAGGAGTTTGTCATGTCCTAGTTGCATGTGACAGCTGCATATTGCAGTTCTTCGGTGAGGCAGCAGGGCTGGTTCCCACTCCCTCTCTCAGGAGAGTGCTCAGGTATTTCTCAGACCACACTCGCCTCATTTTAGTGTGGGGTTTTCTTTGTCATGAAGTAAATAATTATTGAAGTCATTGAATGCACCAAGACTTAATTTTAGCTGCTCCCAGCACTTTGATATCTACTGACACAAATACACAAGACAAATGAGCTTTTGCTGTTGGATCCAAAAAGTGAAATAATGTCAGCAGAAGGTCACTGGACATCAGCTCCAAGCTCGTAGTGAGGAGTGTGACTGCCCTGCAGGCTGGACATGGAAACCTTGCTCAATTCAGGGAGTAGGAAGAGTCAGAGGAGAAGGCAAATGTTGGACAAGCCTGACCCAAGGAAGCTGAGAAGAATGTCTCCCCTTTTGAACACAAATGGAGCTGGCTGAGTCAAGGAGAAATATGAAAATTAAAAAAGAAAGGTCAGAAGAGGCTGCTGTACCTGCTAAAGGTGAGGTTACAGCAGGGCAAAGTTTGCATTGCAAAGTGGGAAAGTCTGGGGGTGAAATGTTCACTGAATATTAGATTTGGAGCTGCACAGGGAGAGCAGAATCTGACAGACTGAGGGGCAAGGAATCTCATCCACACCTCAGCAAGGTGAGTGAACTCCAGCTGAAGGTGCAGGAACCTGAGAGACCCCAAGGCAAGGCCAGGAGCACAGGCAGGACTCCAAGGGCACCGAGACATCAGCCTCAGCTGCTCAGCGTGGTTCCTTGTGAGCCGGGCCATGCAGGTGCCCCGATTAGCTGTGAATGCTCCAAATCAGCTTTGTTTGTCCGGGCAGTGGACTGTGACCTGCAGCACCGCTGGGCAAGGGATCAGCTAAAACCAGTGTCACTTACAGGGCTGTAGCCAAAGCACCACAGAAAACTAGAGATCTCCGAGAGGATTTGTAACTCGATACTTGAAACATGAACATAATGAATTTATGAGTATAATTTTTTCATATAAATATTACAAAATTCATAATTTTAAGGACAGAAAAAGCAATTATGACCTACAGGCTGTCTGACCTACAGCCACTTGTATTGCTACCTAATCAGCCCTTTTGTATGTAAATGACAAATTGTTTGCATGCAAATGCCACTGCCTGCTCTGTTTTCTTCTTGCTTTAGAAAGAGAAATGCTATGGAAATTGCCACCGTTCTAAAAAGAATTGAAATGCATACTAATCAGCCATATTCTCCCAGCTATACCAGCTATAATTGGAACAGTAACAAATAAAAAGGCAACAATCAGCACTGGACAAAATTTTCTATTTGAATCAGAGCCCCAAGTAAAATTATTCAGCTTCTTTTCAAAATTTTGGAACCTCTTATGTCTGGAGAAATTGGGTTTGAAACTGTGAGTGAACAGTGACTTTTCACTAATGTGAAATATTGAAGATCTCTGGAATTGAAATTGCAAGAAAAATATCCTGAAAGGGAATAGGAAGGAGCCATTATCATAAAAAAAGTCTGTTCTCTGTGTGCACTGGATAAATGTTGAAGTGATTCTCAGTTCCACCAAGCTGCTGATCCCAGTGGCTCATGCAATATGGAATGGGAGGGTTTGATCTGTGCTCTGGACGTGCTGAATTAACCTGGCAGCATTCAGCTGCTCCAATATTGCTCCTTCCTGGAAAACAGCTCACAGCCATTCCTGCCTGAACAGGAAGTGCCCTGAAAGCAAGAAATGCACTAAAACCTTGTCTTGAATGATCCACCATGAGCTGAGTGATGCTGAGAAATCCTTAACTACTCCAGTGTGTGGTCAGGTCTCTGAAGGGAGCACTGCTCTGAGGAGGGTGAGATTGAATCCAACACTTCAACTGTTTTCTATTCTAATGAGACATTTCTTAATTTCTAAATGCCATTCAAAATCCTGTATTTGCCTCAGGACTCTCTTTATCAAATTAAACTGTGTCACAAAATTAGGGATAAACTTTTTGAATGGCATTTTCCTTGAGCAATATGAAGGTTGCAATTTTTACCTGTTGCTTCCATCAAAGTTTTCCAGTCACCTCTATAAATGGTTCAAACGCCAGCCAACTTTGCACTCGCTCTATTTCTTTTGTTTGTCTACCAAACCCAACCAAAAAAACCACCAAAAACAAAACCCAAAAAAACTTAGTTGATAAAAGATGAAAGGAGTAGCAGAGTTATTCATTCAGCAGCCAAGATCAGTGAGATAATTACTTTAAATCAAGAAGGGGCAGACCATTTAAATTTATTACTTAATGCTGACACATGCATGTATTAATAAAACAGTTAGCATTAATGGAAATAGGGTTTAGTCTCCTGATTCCAATAGAGCCATCATTTCTGCTTTCCACTGAACTAATGACTTAGCCTTGGCAGAATGATATGTATGCATGTATTTAACTATTTAACTTAACCACTGAGACCAATTAATGTGTTTCTGAAGTTTGATTTTATTTAAAAGTATATATCAGCAACCTCACTGGGATCAAAATTATGTTGAACCAGAGTTTATATGGCAGCAGTTTAACCTTAAGCGTGGTTCTCTCCCTTGGAATATCTCCTGTAAAAGGAGGAGCACTAAAATGTGGGGCAGAAGAAGGAGCCCTTCAATGGGATTTGGCTTCCAGGCTAGCACAGGCTGTGTGATCAGGGGCTCTCGTGGTGGGGAGCAGGCTGTGAGAGGGCACAGCTCTGATTTACTGCTCCTCTGGGTTGGGAGGACGGGATCCAGGGACAAACCTGACCCAGCCAGGCTGAGCCGAGCTGAGCTTGCTCATAGGGCACAAAAACCTGCACTGGGTGCGCCACACAAAGACAGGGGAGTTAAACGCTCAGTGCTCTGCAGCTCACAAACACAAAACCTCTGTTTTCAAGGGGTTTTGAATAAAATTCCTCCTGCTCATCTCTTCAGTATTTCCCAGCATGGGCTGGTGTCCTCACAGTAGCACCCAAGGCTCACAGCAACAGTGTCAGGCTGCACCAACACCATTGAATGAAACCCTAATTGCAATTACTGTCTAAGACAGGCATTTCCTACAGCTGACATTCACATATCAAAGTCCTGTCCAGTTGTGTCAGCATTATCATGCTCCATGATCCACAATTCCTGTTAGCGTATCTATAATGTGGCTACAGTCTACCTGTTGATGAACAATTAAACATCATTACAATAATGAATTGTATTTGGAAACCTCTCTGCACTGTTCACCAATCACTCTGGGAAATTGTGGCTCCTTTTTTACTTTCGGTTACTTGGTCCTTTTCTTTTAATCCGTTTACATTGATTTCTACTACTCCAACTCTGCCTGCCATTGCATTCCAATTAAGAATTCTGATGAACTCTTGCTGATTCAGAAGGGAGAGGGCTCTCACTCACTGCCAAACTTTGGAGGGAAAAAAACAACCAACGACACACACAAAACCTCCTTAGAATTCGCTTAAGCCAGCACTTCAAAACCGAGGAGCTCAATTGTGGCTGGTGGAGCCAGCAGAGCTCGGCGGGACGGGGATGCTGGGAGGCAGC
>NW_005054445.1:542724-543884 GCF_000277835.1 Geospiza fortis
TCCCTGTCCCCGTTGCTGTCCCTGTCCCCGCCGCTGTCCCCGCCGTGCGGGATGTTCCCGGGAGGGCCTTGAGCAGCGCTGGCAGCCGAAGTTTCCCTGCCAGCCTGAGCCCAGGGAGCAGCTGAAGGGCTGTTCCCGGCCCTGCAGCACACAGGGTGGGCACCGACAGGACTCCTGCACAGGAAATGTGCCCTCCTGTGCAGGGCCACTGATGCTCTCACCAAGGGTTGTTTCTCCAAGATAATTCTTAGTTAATAGTCTCTCTCAGGCCGCTGACAGAAAGCTGTACAGCTGTCATGGCACTGCCTGGCTTTGTTGGAGGCAAGAACTTGGATTAGGTGCATTAATGAACTTCTCTGGCTGCACCTAGTGGATGTTCTGCAATTTTGTAGAGTTCTGTACTGTTATTTATGGTATATCCTTCTTCCACAAAGCAATGTGGTTGGTCTGAGTAAAATCAAAGGTCCAGTTTGTAGGAACACCCCAAAGGGGATGTTTAGAAGAACATCAGAAGAAGGCAGCTGGAATAAGCCTCTTTCCATGCCTGCAACCATTCCAAATCTGTATGATCATATATGTCCCTGCTGGTTAGCATCCAGCATGGATGGGTTTTGGAGCAGCCTGGGACAGTGTAAGGTGTCCCTGCCTATGGCAGGGGGGAGCAGGAAGTGAGCTTTAATGTCCCTTCCAACCCAAACCATTCTGTGATTCTGTGGGCAGTAACAACATCTTTGGTATTCCAGGGTGCTGCAGGATATATGGAAGTGATTTGGACCAATTTGCTTTTCTCAGTCCTTCAGCTGTAAGCTCCACTGACCTGGATGTGAACTGATAAAACTAGTCCAATTTGGCTTAATATGTCTTTTTTTATTATTATTATTTTCTCCTATCAAGGATTTCTTTATAAGATCTCTCAAACCCAATAACATCTCTGAAAGAAATACATCTTGTTTTGCTGTATCATTGTTTTCTGCCTTTGACCTCTTGGTGCGGTACGAACCGACCCTGCCTTTGAAAAGGGACGAGAGAGAGAGCAGAAACCCTCCCGAGAGGGGCCCGCGCTCTTACTCCACGCCCAGCCTCCAGCTGTAGAGTCAGCTTGTCTGCAGACAAGCCGCGCTTCCAGCGCCCCAACACTCCTCCGCCAGAGCCAAGACGGT
>NW_005054445.1:544666-547173 GCF_000277835.1 Geospiza fortis
AGCCCCGCGCGCGGGGATGACGCTCCGCGCACCGCCCGCCTCACGGTCGGAGTCCTCAGCGCCAAAACCCGACACGGGGCCGCTGCATTTGCTCCTAAAATACTATAAAAGGGTTTTTTACTCAATGTCCAGCATGTATCAAAGCAGAGGGGTACAGTGCTCTTCGACCGGTAAGAGATAACGTATCTGATGTACAGAGATACAGATGGCATAAAATGACCACAAAGTCCTCTTAGTTCACCCAGACAAAGCCCCCGACCCAATCTCCATTTAAATCAATGGCTACCATATCATTTCTGCCCCCAAGCCTTGGATTGGCCCCAACAAAGAAACAACGAAAGCTGAAGTGCTATTAAAAACATAAAAAATGGTTCTGGCATAGGAAATTGTACAGAGATTTTAGCTTAAAATGCTGGTAGAAAAACTCAGACGTGCACACAAAGTCCAGGAAGTATGTTGCTAAACTGTTTCAAATTAATTGATTCCAGATGAGACCTCCGCTTCTCACACACTGGAGATATTTTGCTAAACATCCAGCTCACAAAATGGCTTCAAAATTCAGTTAGGGGGTTCACCAAAAGAAGATATGCCAATTTTAGGTGTGAGATTATTTGAAATTTCTATGATATCTGAGCCACAAATAGCTTCTATTGTGGAATTCTCATTACTCAAAGATTTGTTTGTCAAGTTATGCTGTTATGTTAGAGCAGTTGCAGAAAATAAGAATGCTAGTCTCAGTCTACTGTAACTCTGAACTTCACATATGTTTCTTACACTAAATTAAATATGTCAGACGTTGTCAGAATAGCATATTAATTGAAGCTGAAATCACATTATACACTTTAAATCATTTTATCAGATAAATCACAGAAATCACTCCAATCTTCACAGTTTCCCCATATTTTTATGCAGAAGAAAAATTAATTGAGCTGCCCTATCTCTCAATCAACCATTTCTATACATATTTTCCTCTGAAACTGCTGCTGATAAATTGCAATGACTTATCCCCTGGCGTGCCCTATTGTGGCAGCATTGCTGCTAATGAAGTAATCTAGTTCCTACTGATTTCTTTGGACAGGCAACACTTACAATTGTAGTAAAGTTAAAGCTGATGTGGAGAAACCTATAAATAGCATTGTCTGTCTATGCTCATTCTCTGATGTGCAAGGCTGAGGTGAAAAAAAAAAATCCTATTTCAGGGCCTAAGAACGAGAGCCTGCCAAAGAAAGATGTCCTTTAGGTAAAATTTTCCTAAAGGATTTCCAATTCTTTTACTGAATATCTTGCTCTTAGTCTTGTAACTTTATTTTGTTCTTCTGCAAGAGGCAGGAGAACTGCTTTTGAACTGCATCCAGAACTTCTGTTTTCTAGAGCACAGGCTTTTCTAGACTCAGAAACCTGCTCCAAGAATGCCTGGTGTGTCGAGGCACGAAGCTCAGACCAGACCTCCTGCTCCCCATTTCCCCTGCTCCCCCTGCCCCTCTCCTGGCCGCAGGAACCGTGCAGCCCCGCCAGGGATCCGCTGCTCCCGAGCAAACAGCTGCAGCTCCCCTGCTATGGACTCGCACATCTCTGCCTATAAAGCCAGCCCAAGGACCGAGCACAAGCATCGATTTGTGTTCCAAACCTCGGCGGACAGACCTGGCCGAGGCTGATGTCACGTTAATTACTGCAGGACTTCTACACTGAAAGGCAATTTATTCATTGGGATTCCTTAGCCAGCGTGGAAAAGGAGAACAAAGTATTTACCTGGAGCATCACACAGACTTTGGAAACACTGAGGCAGACGGCAGAGCAAGGGGGGGGAAGCAGACGGACATCCAGCAGCGCCCGAATGCGTGCTTCCCTGCCCCTGAGCCCGCACTGCCGCTCTTATTCAACAGTTCCATTATTAAATAATTCAAAACATTGGATTTCTTAATAGAGAGGCACGGAGTCTGTGAAAACCTTATCGTATCACCATCACAAATCAACAGGAAGAAAGTCTTTCCTAGAGACTTGCTAGTAATTGGAACGTGAAAAAGAAGTGAGCATTCTCCTCATAAAGGGCCAATTTCTGAATTAGTGACCTCATTTGCTAAAGAGGTTCCTTTGTCACAGATATCTGGGTAGGTAAATACTGTGTTACACAGCCACTCTGTCCTTTGTAGCAGCGGTACAAAGAAGCTCTCCCAGCATATACTGGTTCTCTCCTCACCAAATGAATATTTAAAAAGTAGACAATAAAGGGGGACTTCTATAGGAGGTGAAGGCATTTGTATCATGATGTCAGACTGCTATATGTGCTCCCGAAGGGCTGCACAGGAAGCACTTTTATTCTGAACTTAATGGTATTTATGGGGACCCGCAGCCTGATCTATTTTACCTTCCTTGGGGATGTGCTTATGCATGCATCACCCAGGAGTCTAATGCTTTTTGGACTAGCCCGTGTTAGAGACAGATACCATTTTGGTACCTTGTGAATAGTAATGCATTTGAAAGCCAGCAAAATAATTAAATAAATAAAT
>NW_005054445.1:547265-547506 GCF_000277835.1 Geospiza fortis
TAATTCCTGCATTTCCATTTCCTGCCTGGGAGCTGCGGCGCAAGTAAAAAATTTTCAGTTCGGGGCTTTCGGCATCTGCTTCTCCGGAGGAACATTTTAAAACGTCCAAACGCTCGCCCTCCCCCTCCCCGCCCCCGAGCAAGAACTGAAGGGAGGAAAAAAAAAAAATAAAGCAGCGTCTGCCCGAGCGTTTTCCTTCTGCCTGCGGAGAGCCGAGCGCGCCCCGGGGGCCCCGCGGCCG
>NW_005054445.1:548582-578614 GCF_000277835.1 Geospiza fortis
GGCAGCTCACAGCCCTCCCCCCACGCCCGCACAGGCACAGGTGAGCCTGCAAATCCCCTCTGATCCACCAGCATCCAGCGTGCCCCACCCGTGCCAGCCTGTGAGCGCGGCCTGTGCCATCCGTGCGGCTGTGGAGCCGAGCAAGGAAGGATGCAACACGTGGCTCCTCCAGAATAAGAGCTGCATTCACTCCTGGAACAAACCTGGTACCTCTTTGTGAAGACATTCTGCCCATCCTCAGGCAGCCCATCCCTCTGCTCGTTCCCCAAGGCAGCACTGGTTCTGCTCTGGGACAGCACTGCCCGGCCATGGAGAACAAGACTTTTATATTCTGTGGCTAATTAGCTCTGCCAATAACTCCAGGCAAAAGGGGGGAAAAAAATTGGCACAAAAGCTGCCACTGTACAAACAAAGAATTTGGAAGGAGGAAAGCTGATAAACAATGCATCCTTAGGAGGCTGAGGGACACTGAACGTAGCACAGTGGAACACTAAGTCATAAAATTGTTTAGGTTGGAAAAGCCCTGCAAGATCATCAAGTCCAACTGCTCTGCCAGCACTGCCAAATCTACCACTAAACCCTGTCCCCAAGTGCCACATCTGCAAGTCTTTGAGTCTTGAGTCACCACTTCCCTGGACAAACCTTTCAGTGAAGAAATTTTCTCTAATAGCCAATCTAAACCTCCCTTGGTGCAGCCTGAGGCCATTTTCCCTTGTCCTGTTTCTTGTTACGTGGGAGGCCATGACCTCCTGTCAGGGAATTGTAGAGAGCTCTGAGGAGAGGGAGTCTCCTTTTCTCCAGGCACAGTAACCCCAACCCGGCCCGTGGCAGCCTGGGGCAAACAGCAAGAGCCTCCTGGCTGGAGCAGGGGTTGGAGAATTAAGGACACAAACTGCTTCAGAGCGTGGTTGAGAGTTGCCGTTTGAGCTCAGAGAGGCCCAGGGACAGGCCTGGGTGTGCATGAACAGGGAGGATGGGGCTGGAGCACAGACACAGCCCCAGGGCCATGCCTGGGGACCTGGGCGGCTGAAGAGGGTGAGAAACAAGGGCCCTGGTTGGGACAGCCCTGAGCAAACACAGAAACACCCCAGGGACTGAGCTGAAAGCATGAGGTAACAGCACAGCAGGGCGATTAGTACTGAAGGTCTAAGGACTTTATTTTTGTAGGAATAGGGCTATGGGACTAAGATAACACATTCAAAGACTGGATTTTGAGAGAGAATTCAAGCAGCAATAAAGGCCATCAAGAAATGAAACATAAAAAGGATTGTTTGAGACCGTCTTTAGGGAGATGTGGATGAGGAAGGAGGGGGGTGCACATTAATTTTTACAACAGTTTTGTCAAGAAATTGGTTTTGGACGGAAAATACGTGTCCTAAAATTGATTTTATAGCCCCAGTCCAAACACGTTGCCTTCAATGGACACCAGTCAATCTCCTGGTGATGGTAAAGAATTACCATTTGGTTTTGTCATGGGTACATGGCAGTACAGGTGAGCTCTGCCATAATTGACACCAAGCGGAGAGCTGGCGGAGGAGATTTTCCCTTTTCCCCTTCTCTTGCTGATTCCAGCACCATGGCAGAGGGGATAACTTCTGTAATTCGCCTTTTTTAAACTGCTGAGATCAGATTTTTTTGAATATAAAGGAAATGTGAAAGCAATTTCAATCTAATTAAGCATATACAATAGGTACCCATAATATTCTCTAGTCAAAGAGCATATTGATCTATAATGAAAGGTTTCATTAATTCCATTCAAGGACGCACGTTAACAAATGAGTGCAGTAACGTCTGATCTGGAGAGAGCCTTGTATCTTCCCTTCCTTCTGCATTGAAATCTCAGCATAAACTAATCAGATTCTGCTATTATTTTTCTCATTTGTTCATCTTCCCATAGGATCTGTGGATGGATGGTCCTTATCTGCAAACAAAATTGAAGGAAAACTCCTGCTGGAATCTGTATTTGTACCTCTGGCTAGGTCCCAAGGCTGATTACCTGAATAACCACTGTGGAATTAATTTCACCTATCTTAAACCATTTTAAAATTGAATCTCTAGCAGGCTGTCTGTAGAAAAAGTCCAGTCAATGTCAATAAACAGTCCCTTGAACTGGGACAGGCCTTTAGCTGGATATGCCTCTCTGTATCCCAAAGACAACCTCCTCACTAAAACCCTACCTACAGCCATCTGCCAGCTGGAGGAGAAGAGGCAGGACCTGTTTTTTCTGTTGGGCACAAAAAAGAAGAAGTGCTCAAACCAAAATCAGCCCAGGATGCTGATAAATGGCGACATTTAGAATATTCCCCTCAGCCACTGCAGTTCCCATTGCAGCAGCTCCAAACCACCATGCCATCTTTCCAGGAGAGCATTGCACAGGGAACGGCAGCAGGTCACACAAAGGAGGCGTGGGCAGGGAGGAAGGGCAGCCTGGAGTGGCTGCAGAGCTGCCCTGGGGATTTCTGCCAGTGTTTGTGAGCTCACAGCCTGCCCAGGCCACACCTTGATATTCCCAGCACAGAGACAGGGAAAAGTGGATTTGCCACTCCCCATTTCTGCCTTTGGTGGCTCCCCACCTTCACAGCCCCTCTATGAATGGCACATTGAACCAAGCTAAACTCAGTGTCACATTCACTGCTGGGAAATCTTTCTAAATACAATTGTCAGCTCTCTTCACAAAATGCTAGTTGCACCCCCAAAAACCAGGCTGAGCTCTCCTGCTGCCAAGGAAGGCATGGGGAGCAGCAGGGGAGCACACTGAGCCCTGCAGTTAGCATTTCCAGCTGCTTGAAACCTGGAGTCAGAATAAAATCAGTGTCAGACATAAATAAAGGAAGTTTATACATATTTTAAACAGTATTTGTTTTTGCATATCCATATATTTAGGTTAAGAACATCTGTGATAACAAATCTGTGAAACCGAAAAAAAAAGGTTTCTTTTCTACTGTGGGTTTACAGAATCTGAAGGGGTTTTTTTAATTATGCTTATTGCTGGGTAAATTAACCCATTTTTTGTTTGAAGATAAGCTGGCTGCTTTGTTTTCTAAGCATCTAAAGGGATACATGCACTTCTGCTAATTGAATTATTGTTCAAGGAAACTGTAAGTTTATAAATAAGGGTAAGAAAGCTGCAAGTTTAAGTTGGACAGTTGCATTGGGGTGCATGGAAAAGCTTGAACTGTGAACTTCAGGAACTGAACTGCAAAAAGCCTTTAGCAACTCAAAAGAATTTATCAGTTCCCCATTTACTCAGCAGCTTGAGCACATTTACACAGGGAATAGGAAAGGAGAAACTTCTTTCCATCTCTTTGACCCTGTTTTCTGCAGCCCCCCCAGACCTGTTTGGCTTTGCCAACACACACTCTTCTCTCTCAGCTCCCTTTAACAGACCTGCAATTTCCTTCACTTTTCTTCTCACCTGGAAAATATTAGAGATTTAAGAGGCACATGAGTAGCATATTGCTATCTGCAGGAGCTAGGAGCACAGGAAGGAGCAGGAAAAGCAGAGGTCTGTAGGAAAGGATATTCCACAAAACCTGAACAAAGTTTTTTGTTCAAAATATCCTTCAATTTCAGTGTCATTTTGCTAATGAATCAAAGCACAATTTAAATCCTATGTGGAAACATGAAAGGTGGCCAGGATTGAAGGAGAGAAAAAACCTTGTTCTTAATAATGCCAAAAAAAGGGAAAACTAATTAAAGTCACAATGCCAGCCCAGTGAGAAAACAAGTGTGTAAAAAGAGTATAACTAACAAAAGTGTTTTCCTTGTGGCGAGGAAGCAAGGCTTTTACACCATAAATAATAAACAGCTCAAAGCAGCTGCTACCTAAAGCCATTTCTTCCAATAACAAATGTCTTCCTTGTTTGCTTGAAAAAGGTTAAAACAAAGGCAAAACCATTGAGGTTAAAACAAATATACACAAAACAACTGATACAGAATCTCCACAAAGTTAGCAATGCAAACATTTTCCGGGGGTTAGACTTGGAGCACTGAAATCTGGAGGGAAAAGGAAATTTTGAAGTGGGAAGAGGATCACAGTAAAACCAAACTGAGCTATGGAAATAGTACAATCATAGAGAGAGGATTTGGGGGGTGGTTTTAAATTTCAGACGTGCACATGGAGCATTTTGCAAGGCCACAGGCTACACTGATAAGCCGTCAGCTGGAAACACCTATCCCAAGTGAACAGCTCTTCATGGAGATGAAAATCCCTCCTGTCAGCCAAACCCAGGCATCCAGGCTCAGGCCACAGGACCAGCACCTTCTGCCCACAGAAGACAACAGAATGGAGTCCAGTTTCATTTAGGCTGCAGTAGAAAACAGCTCATTTTTCTCCAGTGTTCAGAGACCTTATAAAGCTGGGTCTGTTTGTGTTAAGGCTTTAGTGGAAGAGCTCCCCTCATGGCTTTGTTTTATAAAATCTGAGGATGTTTGGCAATGCATGGACACTGAAACATTGCTGTCACTGAGCTTTGAGATCATCTTACCCTCACACAATCCTCTGAATCTTTTGACCCTATTTTATTCAGTTTTATGATGTGGTAAGTGAGGGTTGTGAATGCAGCAGCATTCTGGCCATCAGCCCATTTCCTCAGCTCTGCTGGGAGGCAGTGAAGGCCAGGCAGGACTGGGCTGGTCAGCTTTTTTGTCCTGAGGGTCTCTCAAGCCTGGGAGGTTTCCAGAAGCACTGGGACACTTTTGGTTGCCTTGAGTTACACACTTGGCCCACACAGGGATCAAGCTCCAGCTGGGTGATTTTGACCACACTGAAGTAGATTATCACAGAGAACATTATTTGTAAGGGCAGTAATTCAAAAATGCTCTATACGAAAGGGTCTGCTGACCAGTGTAGATTCACAACTGTGAACTATTTATATCTTCAACCCAGTATCCAAAAATTACAGCACAAAGAATCCAAGGGAAAAAAAGGCTTGCATGGGTGAGTCAGACCGACCTCATAAACTTTTTAACCTATAAACGTCTTCTGCTAATAAGTTCTTTAGAAACACAGATACTAAAATTAAATTTCTCATTTAGAGAAGGCATTATTTAGTTAGGAACTTGAGGCTCATTTATTTCTGACGCTGTGCATTAAAAGAGCGAAATGCATTTTTTAATGCGTATGAACACACAATATGGGACAGGCTGGGAATGAGAGGCTGGGGAGAAGCCATGAGAAGGGATCTGGGGGTCCTGGTGGATGGCCAGGTGGATCTGAGTCAGCAATGGAGGGACAAATGATCCTTGTGAGTCCCTTCCAACCCAGGATATTTCAAAATTCCATGGTTCTGTGATTCCAACCATGTGTAAGGCACTGTCTGCACAGGCTGCCAAGCAGGATAACACCTCTGAATATATTCCTCTAATGTAGTCAACTGATAGCTTATTAATTTATCTTGTTAGGAAACAAGTTAAAAAAAATCACTGCATCTTCCTAGAGAGCATGCACAGCTTGTACACACATCTGACAGTAAGACATAGCACAGCTAAATAGCTGCTAATAATCATGTCTTTTCATTCCAGGTCTGAATGTCAGTTATTTGATGCAGGATGTGCTATACAATTAATGATTGACTATTTCTTCCAAAATCTAAGAAAAAATAGATAATCTTCACAATGTTGTTGGGGTTTTTTTTGTCCATTTTCCTGTTTTGTCTGGAGAAATCACGTTTGATTTGTTAGCATGTACTTCTGCTGGGAATATTCTTTCTCTGCGTATTGGGCACACCAACCATCAGTTTGTGAACAGCCCTGGCTGTGCTCAGAGAGATTTAAAGGAGAGTGCTGTCCTTGTAATCTCCCTGCTCAGCCCCCTGTGCTGAGGGACACCAGGCAGTCATGCTTATCTAGCACAAAGATCTTTCTTCATTGAATGCCCACAGCTTGAGATAGTCAATCTCGCCCAGCGAGGCATTGAGTATTTCAGATTGTTCCTGGTGATTTCTGTCCATGTCCCCTCACTATTCCAGGCACCAGGAGCTGGGAGCTACTTATCTCTCCACGCAAGGCCATAATCAAAGGCATTTTCACGTCTGTATATGAATAGCCATGATCCAAGAGACCAACCACTCCGAGTTCAGTAAACAGCTATAAATTGTGCCTAGACTAGCAAAATAATGGCAAAATTATGAAGTTTTATCCATAAATCACGTGCTGTCACTGCTTTCACATCTATCTGCGATTGGAAAAAACATGGTGGCTTTAATGGAGTAAAAAAGTTATAAAAAGAAATATGTTCACTTCACTATTTAAAGTCCCCAAGATTATAATTCTTTATTATTGATTTTATCAGGAGATAAAAATATAACAGACTTTGGAGTTTGTCAGATGAGTCACAACTGAAAACATCAGATGATTCACACAATAATCAATCATAAAACAAGAAAACAATCTCGGTTATTAAACTTGTTAAAAAAAAAATGAAATGGCACCTCTTTACTATAAATCTGCCACAGGGTTTAAAATCTCATTGATCACATAGCGCAATCTTTTTAAAATCCTGTGTATAATATGGTATCATTTCGCTTGAGCCCAGATAATTATTTGAAGAGTCTGCTGGGTTGTTTTTTTTTTTTTTCTATTTTCCAATAATATAAATGAAATATTGAATACCATTTTTAGTTCCATGTACAAGCAAGTCAGGGGTCATAAATCCCACTCAGAGAAGAAATGCCTGAAAATAACAGGCAGGAAGCTCAGCCATCTATTTGCCTTCAATTCTCACCCAAATAGATATCTAACAAGCTTCTGTGGAAAAACATGGTGTCCTTTGGGCATCTATAAGAAATCATGAGAATGCCTTTCTGTTGCTTGGTCATTTGCTGATTTTGGTTATTTTTTCCTTATAAGTGGTGATGTTTTTTAGTTTTTAAGAAAAAAAAACCCCAAAGAAACCAACCTACAAATCTTCTGTCAATTCCACAGTGGAGATGTGTTGCTCTTTGCTTTCCATTTTTCAAAATCAGGAGGTAGATTAGCACAGATGCTTAATGCATCAAACAATGTCAGGGTTTCAGGGTTTTTTCCAAGTGAAATATTGTGGGTGCTAAGAAATCGTGAAAAACATGCCCAGAGTGTACTGCCACACTGTCAAATGCAACCAGGAGACAAACACATTCCATCTGAGAATCCAATGCGCCCTTCCTCCTAATTTAATCAACAAAGGAAGCAAACCTATGTATTTAAAAAAGAAACAAATGGGAATTTGCACATGGACTAGGCCTCTTCTGCCTCTGTTCAGGTTATACAACACAAAGCAATGCTTCACAGAAGCATTTCATACAATTTAACACAGCTGAATGGCTCTTTCCTAGGAGTATTGGAAAAAATTACATATGTTCTGGATCTGCAGAGCCCTTAATCCATGGAAAATGCTTTCATTTCCATAAGACCTGCTCAGGGAAAGCCTCATCTTTCTCCATTTTCCACCGTTGCTGTGTAGGAATGTGCAAGGAGCCCTCACTAAACTGTTTAGCATCTAGATGAACTCATTTCCATGGAAAGCAGCACCTGCAATGCTCTCCCATGCAGAAACCTCTGAGAGGTTCTCTGTAGTTGCTTCAGCTTCAGGGATGTATTGATTACTGTGACTCTCCGTAGCTTTCCCAAGCAACTTGGAGAGGGGTGGCGTCCTGCACCTTTTCAGGATGCAGTGGATGCTCTCTGCCATTGCTGCCTGCTCAGTGCTCCCCACCAGGCACTGAGACCTGTCCTGAAGGGACCCAGATACTGGCCCAGTTTCAAGACCATACCCACAAGATGTTAAAATGGGCCAGTGCCTACTTTCCTAAGCTTTTAAAAGTCAGTTATTTCAGCGTAGTCCCATCTGGACTTGTGCAGTGAAGTCATGGACTGGCAGCATGCCCTGGGCTGAGCCCAGCGTGGGCAGCAGGGGAGGGGATCCTGCCCCTCTGCCCCTCAGGTGAGACCCCAGCTGCAGAGCTGCCCCAGCCCTGGGCCCAGCACAGCCAGGACCTGGAGCTGCTGCAGAGAGCCCAGAGGAGGCACCAGGATGAGCAGAGGGATGGAGCAGCTCTGCTGGGAGGAAAGGCTGGCACAGCTGGCATTGTTCACCTGCACAGGAGAAGCTTTGGGTGAGCTCAGTGTGGCCTTGCAGGGCCTGAAGGAGCTGCAGGAAAGATGGAGAGAGACAATTGCCAAGGGCTGGAGGGACAGGAGCCAGGGAATGGCTCCCAGCGCCAGAGGGCAGGGCTGGATGGGATCTTGGGAATGAGGAATTGTTCCCTGGCAGGGTGGGCAGGCCTGGATGGGATTTAAGGTGCCTGCAGCCCAAACCATTTTAGCACTCCATGTTTTTTATGGTGTCATGATAAAGTACACAGAATATATTATAGGCCTACATGTTTTCTTTTTTAGTTTGATAATGCAGCTTGGCATGATTTTGAAGATCTAATTGGACTGCACTACTTGTGGTAGAACATAGTGTTGGAAAGTTTGACACAAGAATACCAGAAACAGAGAATTTAAATGCAATATTGATAAATAACACCCCTGCGTCCCCAGGAGTTACACATGTTTATACATTTAAACCTGGATCTAGTGACATTTTTGACTTTTAATTGTAATATTAAAATTAGTAATAATGATGGTTACAATTGTCCAGCAAAACCAAGGTTAGAAAAATATGCCTGAATGTTTGAACCTCCTGATCATGCAGTGAAAAGAGAGATTAATTTTCTTTTGTTCCTGTGATTCATGCAATTAAATTAATACTGTCCCCGTATCATTTCAGCATCTGTTCTGTTTAAAAGGTAATTGAAAAAGACTCTATATGAGAATTGCAAAATAAAGAGGCAAAAGAAATGGGGCAAAGGAGTTAGATGTTCTGGGGTGACTTTGTGATGCTTGTATCCCCATTTGTCTGTTTAGCCCAGAAATAAGTTTTGCACCTTTAAGACTGGTTCTAAGAGCAAAGCAGGGCCAGAGAAGGTTGAGCTGTGGTTCTTCCTGTGTGATTGTGGAGAAAACACGAGGAGATGGGATGGAAAACCTACTGCTGTTCTGGCACGACGGGTGCGTGAATTGAAGGAAGACAGGGCTGAGAGAGGGAGTTCCACCAAAAGGAAAGCAGCTCCAGTTGCCCACAGCCGAACTGCCAGGTATGAGGATAATGATGATGATGACATGTCCGATCCCCTTGAAGGAACCTCCAAGACATATGCCCAGGGAAAGAAGGATAACCAAGCTTAGAGGGGCCCTGCCTCTAGCCGGGTAGAGGCTAGGGAAAATTGTGTTTTCTGGACTGTGTGGATTCGTTGGCCTGGCATATCCACAAAAATGTAAGGCCTTTGTCGACACTGGTGCAGAGTGCACGCCAATCCCATCAAGACATGTAGGGGCAGAACCTGTTTCTGTTGCTGGTGTTACAGGAGGATCACAGCAGCTGACACTGTTGGAAGCTGAGGTGAGCCTGACTGGAAATGAGTGGAAGAAACACCCTATTGTGACTGGCCCAGACGCCCCGTGTATTCTGGGCATAGATTTCCTCCAAAGTGGGTATTTCAAAGACCCAAAGGGACTCAGGTGGGCATTTGGAATAGCTGCTGTGGAGACAGAGGGCATTAAGCAATTGAACACCACTGAAGACATTGTGTTCATTCCAGCAAGAAGGAAACACAAGCTTTCCTAGGTGCCACAGGTTTTTGGAGGATGCGCATTCCCGAATACAGTCAGATTGTGAGCCCTCTCTACCTGGTCACCCGTAAGAAGAACCCTTTCCACTGGGGCCATGAGCAGCAACAAGCCTTTGCCCAGAGCAAGCAGGAAATCGCTCATGCGGTTGCCCTTGGCCCAGTCAGGACAGGACCAGAGGTGAAGAACGTGCTCTAGTCTGCACCCAGGAACCATGGCTTGTCCTGAAGCCTTTGGCAGAAGGCGCCTGGGGAGACTCGAGGCCGACCACTAGGACTTTGGAGTCAAAGCTACAGAGGGTCTGAAGCCAGCTACATGAAATTGGTGTTTCTGCCCAGTTTTGAACTGAAACCACCACATTAGAGAGCATGATTCATTCATTACTTATTGATGTCACAAGTCTTCAGGTCAAGTTCAAAAAAAAAGAAAACAAACCTTTTGGCAGGTAAAGATGAAGAAACAAGAGCACAGGATTCAGAAACTTTCCCACTTGCTCCCTCAAGGAACTAAAACAGAAGGAGACCATGCCAGATTCTATTCTCATGCCATAAATCCAAAATAACACTATTGGCTTACTTAGATTTTACATTGACTTCAGGAGAGTTGCTTTGAATTTACATCACTGTAGGATCAGGATCAAACTGCTGAGAGGATATTAAAAGCAGATTAAACATGATCTTAAACAGTGATTTCCCAGGAGATCCAAGGATTTTCAATTTGCAAGATTTTACAACTGTCTGAGAGTTGGATAAATTTCAAATGCAGTTGTTGATAAGAGCATTTGCAGCTGCCAAAAGAACCTGTTTTAAGGATCTGGAAGTTGGCAGAGGAACTGAACATCCTGGGAGAGTGTAACAGAACAAGGGAGGCTGTGAGGGAAGGGAGATCCAAGAGCATTTCTGGGTGCACAGGGGCATTCCTTGATTAATTCTACTCAGATATTGGATGGATTTATGCTCTGGTTACTTATTCAGTAAAAATTTGAGTCTAGGTTTAAAGCACAGATATCAGATTTTGATATCATTCAGCTGCCTGTCTTCTGTTCAAGACAGACTTATGCTGAAAGAACTCAGAAAACTTTTAAATACTTTGGTCTGGGTTGTTTTGCTTTTTCCCAGGCACAAGACTAATATTCAGCTTTTCCATGTCTGAGTGTTGATTTCAACCTTGATGCCTCATCTAGCTTTTCCTTCATTCATTAAACAGGATTTCTACAGAATTTAATGGAAAAACTAATTTTTGTCTGGTACCTGTGCTCTTGGGTCTCTCCAGGTGCAATTTGCAGGGAGCTCTCAGAGCATCAGCGAGAGGAGTGCAACAATCCAATCTGTAATTCTTGAAACAGAGGATGAGTTTCATTTCACTCAAATTAATTTCTCATCTGCCATAAGAGGACACCATATCCATCTTCTCATACTTTAAAAGTCATAGGCTGGGTTGATAAATTTTCCTGAATAAATGAGAACCTCAAAGAACTGATAAACAGAGAATGAAGCCTGGTTTGGTGCTGGTCTTTGGGTAAGAGATATAAGAAGAAATTAATGCTCCACTCTCAAACTATGTGTGCAGTTCTGAGCGTCGCGTGCCCTTTAAATTTCCTTATGCAGCCATGTACAAACTGCCCAGAAATTGAGTTAAACAGATCTACAGAGACTTTCTGAGCCCAACTGTAATGGTTCTGTACACCAAAGAATTGAATAAAACACACACAAAGCAGACATACAAAATTTTTTGTACCTTTAACCCTGAAAATCAAGCTCTGTAAATCATCCTCTTCAGAGATGTGCTGTAGTAACTAAAGTATGCAGATTTTAAAGATACCAAGAGAATAATTTTAAATAATCTAAACTACATTACAGACATGATACATTAAACATGAAACATTATATAATGGGCTAATTTGAAGAAGTCCCTGAATCCTACTGGCCTTAAATTTGGCTGAGGAAAATCCTTAAAGAAAGCATCTTCTCTAATTTACAAGTGATTTTTTTACTGTTTGTGTTTTATGATGCAACAGTGACCTAGTTCAAATTTTATACAATTATGTAGGGCTTTTTCTGGAATAAAATGGAACTAAAATACACATACAAATAAAATAGTTTAATTTTATTGCCCAGAGCAATTACAGCATGAAATCAGACAAAAAGGGGGCAGAGCCTGCTGTAAAAGATCAAGGAAAGTATTCAGATGCCAATATAACTTAATTCTCTAGAAACAAATCTGCCACAAGGAAATAGAAAAAGGAATTTTTCGTTTGTTACAATAAAAATCCCAACAAGAGTATGGCAGGTACTGGAGCCTGTCCCACATGACATTCCTGAGGAATCCATTAAATGTCATTATTTCTGCATTACTTCCAGTCATGTCCACGGCCTCCATGCATTTCACCTCCCTGTCCCAAATCCAACAGCCCTCGTGGCACCCAATGTCTCACCTCTCAAAGCATTCCTCTTCAGCTTTTCCAATTAAAACCCCAATTATCAACAGGGATGTTTCTTTTCAGCACAAAATATTCGGTGCCTTGTGCAATTTGGGCCTGAATTTGCATGTGCTTTTCTCAGCCTCTGTTTAAATTGTTCAATTCCATAATGGATTTACTTGTTTTCTTTGTTGCTAGTCAAAATATTAAACTGAAATTTTGGCAACAAATTATTGATAAATTGACATTAAATCCAGTGTGCAAATGGGATTGAGACAAACGGAGAAGGGAAACATTTTAGACAAGTCAAAGCATTGTTTTAATATATTTTAAGCAAAATGTGTGAAAATTTTATTTATAAATGTAAATCAAAACAAAATGTAACTAAATTTCTCAAACCTAAATGTTTAAAACTGTCTTTGAGCAAATTAAAACATTTAGTTAAACTGTAAATATATTTTGAGAGTTTCATTTCAAACAGAAAAAAAAGTTTAAATTGTTTTATTGAGTTACCAAAGTGGAAAAAAACAGTTCTCAGTTTAAATAAGGTTTATGGGAACACCTATAAATGTTGGTAACAAGTAATATGATAATGACATGCACAGAAATATTCCACTGAACTTGTAAATTATGAAATTCACTGGTTTGATAAAAAAGTATTTCCATGACCTTTGTTCCCCAGGATCTTATGGATAGGTTCTCATGTTAATGTACCCAGTATAAATATATTTTTATAATTGACATACTCCCAGAAATAAAAAAAGAACAGCCTATTTTTACCTATCTCTATACATATTAAACAACTAAAAGGCAATGATATGTGGAAAGGCAGTAGCTAAAGTGTGTAAAACCAAACATTTATAAAGATATATCAAGACTGAGCACCAGTGTCACCCTATTCATGGTGCAGATTACAAGGCATCTGAGGACTGATGAAGATGGCAAAGTGAGGGTCTATCAAAAGCAGTTCCATGTTCAAGATAGCGAGGTCATCACTCCATTGTGCATTTTTGGGATGGAATTAAGAAAAAAACTCACTGAAGGTCAAAATCCTGTATTGCAACCCAAGTCCTTGAAAGTGCAGGTTGTCTTTGAGAACCTGTGCAGCCAGATGGCAAAGAGAGGGGGTTAGATAATCCATGTTTATAAAATGCTATATAACAAGCAAAGTAGAGAAGTGCGTAAAAATAAGAGGAAAATTTGAGTATTAAGTGTTGTTCCCAACTACACAGTATGGTTCTTCCACAGAAAACAAAACCACTGCATTGGTTTGTAGCATCCACAAGCTGCTCTCAGAAAAAAAAAGACTTGATTCATTTGTTAAAAATAGAGCTTTCCCCAATGACAGAATTAGAAATGTCCTGGGCAAAACCCAGGACAGCCATTAAATACAGGGCTGACCTGGGTGTGCTGATGGTGGCTGAGATGTGGGAAGAGACATCTCAGTGCACGGAAGAGAGACTGAAAGAGGGGAAGTTTATATGGAATATTTGGGAATCAGGAATTGTTCCCCGGCAGGGTGGGCAGGCCCTGGCACAGGGTGCCCAGAGCAGCTGGGGCTGCCCCTGGATCCCTGGCAGTGCCCAAGGCCAGGCTGGACACTGGGGCTGGAGCAGCCTGGGACAGTGGGAGGTGTCCCTGCCAGGGCAGGGGTGGCACTGGGATGAACTTTAAGGTCCCTTTCAAACCCAAACCATTCTGTGGTTCTGTGACTGTAAGAGTCACACATCTTTTTTCTAAAGATGAAGACTTTTTGTTCAGAGAAATAAATGTTTCCAAAGTATTTTTTGAAATATTTTGGAATACTAGCAGTGGCAAGAGGAAAGAAAACTTGCAAGTCTAATCAGATTCCCAGCCATTTCAATCTACAGAATGATGATTGACATCAAGGAAAGGGAAAAATGACTAATTTAAATTAAATTACATCTAATGAATCTACAGGCTTGCCAATGTATTAAAAACTTATGCACTGCCACATTAACAAACAAAATGCCATAACTCCATGAAACAAAAATGCTAAAAATTGGCCTTGAAAACAAGGCAGTTCTAATGAGACTTGTCATTCGTCCCTTCACACGAGGTGTGATTCATCACCTTTGTAAAATGCCTTGAAAGCCTGAGGTGGAAGGTGCCAAAGCACCACCACGAGGATCCAGAGGGGTGTCATCATTGCCATGGGACATGGTGGCTCAGGAAAGGGCACTTTCCATAGCAATTCATTTGGGATTTTAATCCTCACTTAGTCCTGGGGGAAGCTGCTGCCATCAGATCCAAACGTGTCTCCAGGGAGGGAAACTGTCAGGAATAAACCCTTCACTCCCAGCCCCAAGACTGCTACACGGAGAGTTGGATCTGAATTAGAGCTTAGCAGGGTGCAGCCTCAATTCAGCATCCAGCTCCGTGGGCAGCAGCTCCAGCTCTGGAGCTCCTCTCCTGCAGGACACTGGGCAGACAATTCCAGAGCTCCTCTGGTCCAGGACAGTGGGCAAATCATGCGCCTCTTCTGAGTTCATGCAAATGCTGTTCTAAAATACTGCAAAGAGAGTGCTAAAAAAAAAATATAATACAAATGCATAATATGCAAAAGGGAAAGTTAATTTCTTTTTAATTTATTATTATTATATTAGCATTTTTAATTTAACATCCCCCTGAATACAGTAATAGTTTAACCTCACAGTTACACTGAATACCTTCAAAATTTCTTCAGTATTAGCTGAGGATTAGGGATTTTTTTTTTTTTTGCCAATCTAGGCAGCAACACAGGCTCACTTTGACATCTGTGTCATTAAAATAACAGGGCTGTGCTGCTATTGAGGGAGAGATTGTGGCTCCATACATCAACACCAACTCATCCCCTGTGACACAGCAGCAGGATTTCCACAGCCGGCATCTGCCCAGGCAGAGGAATCTGTGGGAAGCTTTGCAGGAGCCCCCACGAGCCCAAGCTCTGCCTTTTGCCACTGCTGTTTCTGATGATGAAATATTAATGATTCTTTGCAAGGTTCAGCTGTGCCATGCTGGTAATCTGTCACTTTTACCCACTTATCTGTAAGTAAGCAAATGACATCAATGGTTAAAAGGTTACATTTTTTACCGATCTTAAACCACGATCTGACGGATGTTACTTTCTTTCCATAGGTGCTGTTTTTGGCAGCGCACCTTAGCAGAATTGCCCTGAAATTAAATTCCTGCTTTGGTTTATTAGAATATTCAACAAGTGAATACATTTATAAATCATAATTAACTTCTTTCTGTTTTGTTTCTCTCTTGAATTGCTTTGCATTTGTTTGTTACAGTTTTGGGGCAGAGAGAAAATATGTCTATTAAAGATTTTGGAAATCTCCTGGAAAAAAAGTAGCTTTTATTGATTGCTGCTGAAGGAATTTGTTCCTGCTTGGAGAGGATCAAGCTATCCTTGTCTTTCTCCAGTTAAACCCAAACCAGTCTGCAAACTTCTACAGCTGGCGAGTCACATACGGGGTCTGGCCCAAATTACACCTCTGGCTGTTAATTCTGCTCTTAACTCACAGAACAGTTTTGAAGTTAATGGACCTGTGCCAGTTTTCATGTGCAGAATATTCTGCCCATTATTTCTGACACCCCACAATTACAGAACAGCTCTGCCAGGCTCCTTGTTTATATCAAGAAACAGTTTATTTAAATCAAGTGTATTGTATTGTACAACTCTTTAAAAAAGGCTTAAAAAACCAAGGGAGTAGAAAGAGTAGATCACTGTATTACTTACAATAGGGAGGTGGAAGAGCTTAATTTTGATGTAAATTCCTCTAAGAAATGATGGGTTCATTTTGCCTTGATAACGTTCAAGGTGTCAGTAATTCTTTGTGGAAACAACATATCAGATATACAGAGAAGTTTTCCATAAGAGTACACTGGAAACCAGCATGTTTGTTACTTTTAATAGACTAGCAGAGTAGTTTGGGAGCAGTTTCTTATCCTTTTGCTTTTTTTCTGATGGCTTGGGAAATAACGATCAGCACTCTCATGTCTCAGCAGAGGATGGTTTGGGGAAATCAAAGGACACGTGAGCCAAGAACAAAGGTTGGGGAGCTGCTCTTCCTCCTGACCCCACCCGGCCAGCAGAGCAAACTGGCCAGAGCTGCTCATCATGCTGAGGGATGATCAGCACGGTGCTAATCCTGTCTGCTAAGTGGTGATCACAGTGCTAAACCCCTCAGACGGAGGAAATCAAGGATTGTGCTCCCGGGGTCATTCAGTTCCACAGCTCCGCACCACAGACATGCACCTGTCTGCCACAGTCTGCCTCTGCTGGCCTGCTGAAGGGTCTGCTACAGGAAAGCACAGGGCTGAAGCTTTCTAAACACGATTCCCAAAGACAATGCAAAATTTAAACACGCCTCAAATCGATCTATGCCCTGCCTCTCTCGAATGAGGGCAAATCAGGGAACAGATCCATCCCCAGCCCCGCAGTGCAAACTCTGCTCCCCTCCCACGAGACCAGGGCACAGCACCTGGGGCACACTCAGTGGCTCAGGATCAGAGCAGACCACACCACCACTGTTGGGAAGCTCTGCCAGAGGTGCCAACTGCTTGTAATTCCCATCCTTGTACCTGGGAATAAGAACCAGTAGTGGGTTCTTGGCTTGCAGACAACCTGCTCTCTATGGAAGGGCCACAGGGGTCACAGGGAAAATAATGTGATTTAGAGCACCACTTGCTCTCCCTGACTACTCATTTGGATCATTCCCCTGGTTCAGAAAACAATTTCTCTTATGCGCTGCTGTTCTTCAAGTCACCACTTAACTCATTTGCATTTTTGCCCCTGGCAAAGAGAAATGTTCTGGTTCTTTCTATGTTGATCCTTTTCTGTCTCCAGTTCACAATGTGATTATAAAAAAATATTGTAAATAAGTGTTGATCCTCCAATAAAACTTCATCTGAAACATTGTCCAGGAAGCCCAAGAAAACAATATAAAGTGAAAGGAAAGGTAGAGGGGGAAGCTGTATATTGCTGCTTCTGTTCAAAGCCCAGACTGCCTGAAAGAATCCAGTGTGAATATAACATTGAAGTGACCTACAGAAACCATAAACACTTAATGTTTGATTCACAAAAGAGAAGAAACCTAGGTAAGACATCAAATACCGTAAAAAACAGCAGAGAATAATAGCTACAAGGCAATGTACAAAGGTGAAAGAAGAGAGATATTACAAAAATCCTGAAACAAAAAGGTGCTAATTGCCATTCATCTTAAAAGTAGGCAATTTTCCAAGGCACTGTAACTAGCCCTCATCTTCCTGTTAGATGAAAGAATAATATTTCAGGTAGAACACTTCAAATACAAAGCAAAATTACCCGACTCAAACCTCAAGTAAGAAAACAATTCCCCCAGAATATTCTGCATAAATTGCACCAAAACTCACTGGATTTGTAAAAGCAAAACATGAGAGCCCAGTTCAGTGTTTAATCATTGCAGCATCCTGTCAGTAATGACTTAGTGAGCAGGTTAACGTGCTTATTTGTACCATTTAGCACAACCATCTGGAGATACAGAAAATATTGTTTAAGGACTCCCAGGGCTTGTTCTGTTCTGGTTCACCTGACACTATCACTTTGAAACAGAAAAGTTTGCTTTTAAACTAGGGTTTTTATTTACTGTTAAATTAAACACATCAGAATGCACTTTCTGCTTGATTATTAGGTATCATCCTCACTCAGCCAACAGAAATTTGCAGGAATATCTATTCCCAGCTGTACACATTGCAGTGTACACATTGCAGTGGAAATATGCAGTGTGTGGAAGATTTGGAGCTCTTCCTCTACCTTTAGAGCCCTAACTGAGTGGCTGAAATTGCTCCTTTGTCTCAGCAAACACTGGCTAGGGTTCACTCTTGGTGGCTCTTTGGAGAAGGTTTTGGGGGCCTGTGGAACAGGAGTAACTCCATCCCACCAGGCTCTTCCCAGTGGTCTCACACTCCAACCTGTTCTGGCAGAAGAGCTGGCTGGGCTTTCCCCCACAGATGCTTTGAACACAGCAAGAGTATGTTTGGCTAATGTTTGAAGTCAAACATTCCAATAGGTTAAGGCCAGCAGAATTAATGATCCACATTAGTAAATCACACAATCATGTCAGTGCTGGTTTTCCCTCTGTGGACAATAAAGGTAATGGGGTGTGGAATGCAGAAAGAAACACCAGATCCTTCTAGCTTTTTTTTTTTTTCTGTCAGTGTTTCACAGGATTTTGGGATAAATTCTTACACAGCCATTACTCCTTTTGGCCTAACCTTTACTGAGCTCTCCATAGCACAAAAGGTGGGATACTGGGCTCTGTTTTGGCTTTTCCACCTGATCTTCCTGCTTCAAGAATACTGAAGGAACTGATCTTCACCTTAAAATGTCAATCCCATTTCAGCTGAAATACTTATTCCAAACCAGATAAGCTTAAGCCATTTATCCAGGGTTACAGAATTCCATTTTCCCTCCATCCTTCTGGCCAGGCCATGCTGGGACCTGAATTACACACAGCCTGTTATTGGAATAATATCCTGCAACAGCCTGTGGAGCCGGAAAAGCTGTGCCATGGCCACTTCCCTCCTCTGAATTCCCTTGTATAAAAGGACTTGTTTATGAGAATAAGCAGCCCCACAAGTCATGATTCAAACCTTCTACAGCATCTTGAGGGTTTGTACTCATTAAAGACTTAGCACAGACTCCCCAGAGGAAGGCAAAAAACCTCTCAAACTTTAACAGCACTAAGGGATTTTTAAAGACTAAAATATCCACAAGAACACACTCAAACATCCAGTGAAGGAATGTTTGGTTTAGACATTCTGATTAAAATCTCCTGTCAGTCTGACTCCATCTGTGACGTGTTGGTGTTGGCTTGCTCACCACAATACAGAGCATGGACCAACCCAACCCCAAACCATCCATAGGTTACACACCTGGGACTTCTGCTGGACAGGACAGTGCTTCTATCAGGGAAAATTCACTGGGAATAACAGCAATGGAAATGCTGTGAAAAAATGAAATGTTTCCATGTTGTTATGTCTCCAATGAAGAATATGGCAGAGAAATAAATTGGATTGCATGTTGTAGATGCAGAGCTGGCTGTGAGAGGAGAGAAAAAGATGTTCCTGTGGCAGGAGATAATTATGGACAATGACAGGATATCTCATAACGTCTCCTGGGGAATAAAATTGATCCAGGCTATCAATAAAATAATTCCACTTTATCTTTTCATCTTTGTCTCAGCTTCTTTTCCTTCTTTCCACTTTACTACTACTCTTATTTAACCTTCAGCTCATCATTAAAGTAACCACTGAGCAGCAGCAATAATTTTATAGTGTACTCTATAATCTTGATTTTGGTATTAATCTCAGGTGGTTTTCTTCTTTTTAACATCACTTCTTAATATTACCAGCATGATAAAGCTATATTCTCTGCTATTTGAGTTGCTTTCTATTGGTGCTAATTATTTCCCAAAATCTGAAAAAAACTTCAGTGCCAGGTATGAGACCCCCAGCTTAATTCCATCTTCCTGCCAAAGACTTATTTTGGATTTGTGCAGAACTCTAGACCTGGTTGCATAACAGCAACCCTTCAGTCCACTGTATCCTTCAACAAATAAATAAGAATTTCATAAAAGTCCTTGGGCTTCTCACTGATGGGTGACACAAATGTACCAGAACACTGGTGCTGATGTGGCCCTGCCAAAGAGGGGGACAAGTACAAGCTTAAATTAAAAATAACACACCTACTACTCAGTTTTGTTGTAATTCTGGATATCCTATTATATTACCTATTACCAGGGACTTTTATGATTCCAGTTTTGCAGAGCATAAACATCACCTTAACAGAATTAATAACTCTAAGTATTATGACTACTAACAAAGTACCAGCAAAAACGCCAGAAAGCATTAAAGATATTAACGTTACCATTTAAAACAAGCTGCAGAGAAACCAAACTGAAATTAAATAAGAATCTTTCTGCTGGCTCTTCAATTTAAGGAAATCCATGAATTTCACTCACAGGAATGCTATTATGAAATTAAATTAAACTGATTGTGCTTGCTGAAAATGGTGTGAGCCCCAGAAGATGAGAGAGCACAAAGAGGCGACTTGGGAAGCTTTATCCTGACCAGCCCCTGCACAAAGACAGGGAAACACTGGAATTTAAGGGTTGGTTTCTAACTAGAACTGCACCAACCAACTGTTCTTTATGTCACAGTGACAACGGGGACTTCCAGTGACACTGGAGGATGTGACGGGACAATGCTGGTTTTTACAGGTTAAATTCTCTGGCAAACATGGTGAACTCACACACAGAAAACTTTCCTGGGGAAATCCTAAACACACCTGGCACAAACCATGCTGAAATCACACAAATCCCAACCAGACATGGGTTTGTGCTGGCTAATTGAACAAGCAGTAATTAAGGAAAGGAACCTTCATCTTCTCCCATCGAGGTGCTGCTCTTGTTCAAGCGCTGTTGCCTCCCTCACAACATGGGCCCAGCATAGACAACGGCAAGAGTTATTGCACAGAAAAGGTCAAACAGATAATGTTATGGTTCCAGCCAATCCTGAAATTAAAAACACTTTTATTTACTTGCTCTCTGAGCTCTATACACAGGCACATCTTCATAAATGCCTGTGCTGCAGGAGGAATTTCCTTCATGTGGTCTATTACTCACCTTTTTTATTGTTCTCCAATTGATTTTCTTTTTTTTTAATGGAGAAGAAAATGGATGGCAAAAGAGATCTACTAATTTTTTTAAAAAATAAATGCATATATTTTTATATTATATGTAAAATATAAATACATATATTTTTGTAATAGGTATTTAAACATATATGCAATATGTTTAAATACATATTACATATGCTCCCTTATGATTTTATGGCTGATATTTTCAATATGAATATTCCAACAAAGGGGGTGAATGGTCTTGAGTAGTCAGTCAGAGGCCATTCACACTGCAAAAGTGAACGTTGCTCAAAGGAAAGGTTTAGTTTATGTATTTTTATGAAAAATAACCCATTTTGACTTTTTTCCAATCCAAAATCACTTTATGTCTGCACAAAGAATGCACCAGAATGCATTCAAGGTGAGCTCTTAGAATCAATAAAACCAGGATTTATGTGCTGTCTACAGAAATCTTTAAGATGTGACTTGCCAAAATTACTTAATGTGGTATAAATACAAATGAAAGAAATCGAATCAACAAAACAAAACCCAGAAAAACCCACCATACCAACAAATTGAATTTCTAAACATCCAGTGAATATCTTTGTACAGAAGAAAAATGCATCAAACAATGCATGGATCCCTTCCACCCCAGTTTTTATGGCTGGAAAACTGGGCAAAATTCCCAGCATAAATATATGGAATAGATAATCACCAATACTATTTTTATGTAAAAAAAGTTCGTGCTGTCAGGATGTATTTAAATCTTTTTGTAGCTCTCCACCCGAGCACATGCTGAAAGAATGTCACTTTGAGGGTAATAAAAATGTGTTCTAGATTAGAATTGCACATAATGAAGGAAGAATTCCAGTCAAAATAGAATGATTCTCATGTTACTTTCTTGGGTTCAAGAATCAGATACAGTTTCCTTTTTTTTTTAACTTATGAATTTGAAAAGTGTTTCCTCTTTAGGATATAATCAGGAACATGTGTGAGAAAGATCTAAACTGATGATACTCTCACAAAGCACTGAAAGAAACAGATTTTCAGAGGCAGGATTCTGATTTGGTAATGTATGTACATAATTGCAACTAGCAAGGTGAAAGCATAAATTGCTACAGGCACCTGCACTCAATCCACTTTAAAAAGCAAATAGAAAAGCTCTAAAATTCCATATTTAACCCCTAAAATATTTAAGTCCCAATCCTGTAGGGAACAAAATATCTTTAAAATATATCTAAGTAGCTAAACATTTCTTAATAACTCACTTAAAATACCCCAATGGAAACAAACAAAAACTGTCCACTGGATCTCTGATTCTCTAAAACACAGTTTAAGGATTTTACAACTCTTCCCCTTTAAATTTTAATTTGTGTGTTTTTCATCATTCACAGACTTTATTGTTCTATCCAAAAGGCAATAACCAGAAATGGCCCAGAGCCTATTTGTGGTGAGGACAACGCCCAAATTAGTTTGAATATTTTTTAGGAAGATTTGATTTTGCAAGTCTTCAAAGAGATCTCTGCTGAGAAATATGGATGTCAGACATAAATTATCCTCCATGTAGCACCTGGAATCCAAGTGGAGCAGGTGAAATAACATCACAGAAGAGAAACACAGACAAGAAATCAGGGAACTGAGTAGCTCAACTCATTTCTCTTCACCTCCACCTGCATCCCCTGCATTGAGCCACATTTTGTGGCCAAATATCAGTACTCAGGAGCCCTTTGAGGGAGCTGGGGGTCAAGCACAAATACAAATTTCCTTCAAATTTTTCTCCAAGTTCTTCCCCGTGACATAAAAAGTCCTCTCCTGGCCATTTTGCTCCTTTTATACACATATTAATTATCAGAGTTAATAATAATCTCCCTTATTCTCTTCACTCTTTTAGAGCAAACTTGTGGTTTGTAAACAAGTCAAGCAGAAGAGGTGAAAATATGGATACTGGGAAACTTGGACTTAACTAACTGCACTGAGAACAGGATTTTCCACCCTTCAATTTTTTGGGGATATTTATGAGATAGAGCACAAAAACACAGTCATGCATTGGGTAAAGCTTAAAAAATAATATTTAAAAAAAAAAAAAAGGCTTCAAAGCAGTTGGTATTAAGTAAGCTGGTACTTTGGTTCTCTCCTTGGCCTAAATATTTCTGGGAATTTTCTGAGCATAGATAAGGCTGTTCTGGTGCAATTGGAAGACAGTTAATCTGAGCTGGATTCCTCCAGCAGAAGATGTGCCCTTATAAGACAAAGTTGAAAAATCATATAAAGACCAACCAGACTGAAGGAAGAACACAATTCCAAATGTAACAATACTGATTTAAAAACAAGCAATAGTTCTGTTAGAAACTGGCAGCATTCCCAATAATAATATTTAAACAAGCAAAGACAGAATACAATATGCACAGGCATACTCCAACTATTTTTAACTGACACATTACTGTATACTTTCTGAGAAAAGTTCAACGAGATTTGTCAAATCACTCAAAGTCTGGCTATTCAAACCTCTCTGCACAGAGCAATGGCCTTGTTTTGCAGAGCTGCCTTTCTGCATCCCATCAAAAATGTGCTGAGGAGCTCCAGTCCCAGGAGGCACCTTGGTACCACCAGGAACATCACACACATTGTCCTGCACAGTTTCCTGTGACAAAAAGGGGGTTCAGTTACTGATGTAACATTCTGATTTACACACTGTGGGCAAGCTGCTTCCTGCCTGCCCATCTTCAGATATTTGGCTCTTCAGGGAGACAATTCTGTTTTCCCTAGGAAAAAAAAACATGTCTGGTGACAATGCTCTGCTCCAGGATCTGGAAGTTTTCAGGGAAGCCGCTGAAGACTCAGCAGTGTGTCCCAACAAAAACTACCAGCAAAGCTCTCTGAGGTTTAACTCCTTGACACCCATTGCATAATTGGAAATTGTTAGGCTGACAGAGATTTTTGATGTCTGTCTGATACTTAAAGACATCCAAGAGTTATGGCTCCACCCCAGGCTTTTCAAAGGTTTCTTTATCAGCAAATGACCAAGTGGAAGCCATCAGTGCAGCCCCATGGATGAGATTAGATATGTTTTAGGTCGCAAGCTAAAAGCTTGCTAATGCTTACAGGCATTCCTTGTCTAGGAATGTTTGTTAATTTGAACTCCCCTCCCTTGTTGGGTTTCTTTAATCTCCCAACCAGCTGTCTCCCATAAAAAGATATTTCTGTTTTTAGTTACAAATCTGTTTAGAGATAAAACTTGCGCATAAATACACAACTGCATCCATGGTTGGGTTTTTGTTTTTGTTTCGTTGTTTTTTTGCTGACAGTAAACCAACTCCAGATGAAAAATATTGAACTTTTTTCTGGGATCAGAACATGTTTCCTACTTGCTCAGAGCACGGTGCATGTGTAATAGATGCTCTCAATTTTAGGGCTGGCATGACACTATGAAAGAACTCATTGAAACAGCCATTTTTGTCACCTCTTCAGATTTAAAGCTCATGAGATAGGATAAATTGAAGCTCTCTCAAGAGACTGGCAGTATTTTTACCTGCAGAACACCCAAATATCTGAAATGGATATTTCAGTCAATGTAAGCGACTACAAACCTCCTCCAAGCCCCACAGTTTTTGCTTTTCTATTAACAGCAAACCCAGGAAATCTCTAACTTGTTTTCAATTCTCTTAATTTCTAGTTTTTAACTAAATAAATTGCAATTATTTCTTATTTGTATATTCACTACAGATACATCAATCCAGAGTTCAGCACTTCTGGGAACAGCTTTGAGCACAATTAAGGGCTATGAGCCAGAACCTCTGGTTAAAGCATGCACATTTAAGGGGTTTTAAAGCATTTTCACTAGAATGTGATAAGAATTCTTTAATTTACTCATACCATATTCCTCTTAAAGCAACCTCCATCTTCTGAATAATTCCGATTTCCACTATAATGATTGCCATGTATTTTATGAGAGATAAATTGAAATACTTCTCCCTGTAATTCAAGTTTAGTGTAAAAGAGCAATAGAATTCTGGTGATGAATTTTAGTGCTGCAGAAAGTAACATTTCAGTGATACTGCAGCAACATTCTCAAAAATGCTTCTACCCATCACACCTCATACCTACAGGAAAACATTTACTCTCCCAAAACTATCACTCTTCCACTGGTCATCTGCTAATTGAGGCTCTGGAAATTTATCTTGCAGTATTAGTTTAGGATTTACCCATGATTATTTCTGTATATATAATGTTTCAGCACATCTTAATAATTAAAATACTATTTCAAATGTATTTTCATTAATATTTACTTTACTCCTGCTGCAGTTCAGCACACAATTCAGTAGAAAACTGATTAAAAATATAGTTGCATGAAATATATGAAAATTAAATTCTGCTTGTCTCAAAATATCAAGATTTTATGGACAATGTGCCAAAACTCTCTGTTATAGTGTAGAGTATAAATATTTACAATTGGGTTTATATATTAGCAGTTAAATGCTGTGGGATGTATTCGATGTCAAAAGTGAATTCCCATCGGAGGACACCCTGCAGTTGTGAGTTCATTATTCCACAAAGTTGTTTTATCTAGGCTGTCTTCCATGGGAGGCCTGTGTGGTTTAGATCCTGAGGTGATGCGTGCCTTATAAATACCCTGGGCTGATAAAGGTGACTGACAGGAGCTACAAGGAGGCAGAAAACTAAAGATGAAAAAATCCTTCCCTGCTTTTCACCTCAGCAATGTTTTCCAGGCACAGGAGCTGCCCTTGGCTCCTCCCAGGGCTGGATCTTCAGGGGTTCCATCACAGCTGGGGCTCCGGGGATTTCCTTCTGTGCAATGGGGACCCAGCTCTGAGGGACAGAGCCAGGAATGAGGAGCTTCAGCTCTGGAGGAGAGGAAAAGTTACCTGAGGATAGGATCACAGAGTGGTTTGGGTTGGAGGGACCTTAAAGCCCATCCCATCCCATTCCACCCCTGCCATGGCAGGGACACCTCCCACTGTCCTCTCTGAGCAACCCTCACCACTGCCCCACCACCCTCCCAGTAAGGAGTTTCTTCCTAACATCTAATCTAACCCTGCCTCTGTCAGTTTGAACCCATTCCCCCTTGTCCTGCCACTCCAATTCCTGATGAGAAGTCCCTCTCCAATTTCCTTCTGGAAGGTGCTGTGAGGTCTCCATGCAACCTTCTCTTCTCCAGGCTGAGCAGTCCCAAATTTGGGAAACTGGAACCTTGGAAAGTTTGAGGTCTCCTAATGATCCACCTTCACACAAACCATGGGATAACACTGGGATTGCCTTGGCTCCAAGAAGTCTTGAAAGCAGCTGGAAGCTGAGTTGGTAGTATCAACAACAGAAATTCCACTGGCTCCTACCATCCCTCCAGTCCTGCTGTGCTCACACCTAAACCACAGCAGAGCCCTGTAACCCTCAGAACTTCTTCATAACAAGATTTTACCCAGTGCAGAACAAACCCTCCCATGAAAAAAACCAAACATTGGCAAAACGAAGATTTAACCAAAATTTATTTTAAAAGTAATAACAATAGTAAGCAGCAACATGGAACTCCTCAGCGTCCCATCTATAAATTAATTAAAGAACTTGTTACAGGGAGAATGAATATCACTCCCAGGCCTGTGTGGCACAGCTGAAAAATGATCTGACAAACATGATGCCTCCGGAGGAATGAGCTGGCAGTTAAAGCAGACAGGTTAATACCCTTCCTACAGCCACAAGACACTCACTGCTCCCTTGTAACTGCTGGGCCTTGAGACTAAAAGCTTTAACCAATAAAAACCATTAAACCCAGGCAATAAAACAATGTCAGCTACAACAGACCACATGACTCCGGATCAATACACGGTATTTCCTCTAGAAATCATGGCAGAATGTTTTCAGCCTGAAAACATTTAGAAATGCAGAAGGGGAAAAATAAAAAGGAAATTTAGTCAGATCTGTACTTAAAGAACCCAATCCAGAGGGCAACAAGTAGAAGAGATTCATGGTGAAATCACTCCCAAAATGTTAAAAATTAAACATGGACAGCTGTGGGGTGGTATGGACATGGATATGTCTTTGTAGGGCCAGTGGACTCATGGATTCACTCACAGCTACACTTTGCTTTTAAATACATATATACATATATATTAAATAACAATCCACCAGATATTCGTCAGAGCTTTTGAATTTTTATCTAGCATGCAGCAGGAAGATAATCACTAATGAGAGCTGATGCCAGGTGATTCCTCCCCAGGATTCAGGCACTGCACACACAGAATCACTAGGCCAGTACTAAGCAAAACCACTTTGCCATGAAGCAAAATTCCCCCAGGAACTGGGTGTTCTGGGTTCCCTGTGCTGCCAGCACAGAGCTTCCTCTGCATGTGAGCCCTTCCACACCCCTGCACAGCCCGTCAGAAATGGGGATTTTTATCCCTCACCAGATCTCCATCACTGTGGGGATTTGCATGCTCCCAACACATTATTTAACATATTCAGAAAATATTCTTTATATTTACATACTCAGGTAATACTCTACAACAGAGAAGAGAGCTCAAGACAAAGGTCAAAGAACATCCAAAGAAGGTTAATTAAAGACTTATTTCTTTCCCACTTTCTATCCAGCCCCATTCCCCCCTCACCCACGCCTATAATATAATACCAATGATTTTAAACATTCAAAGAAAGCGGAGGGTAAACTTGCCCCACTTGTCCTGAGGCCCTTGCCAGCCCTCAGGAGGGCTCTGGGGGCAGCTTCCCAGCTGTGCTGTGGCTCCTGAGCACCCTGAGCTGCTCTGCTGCACGAGGATGAGCTGTGCTCACCCTCATTTCTGGGGCCTGGCAGAGATAAAGCCAAAGCTGAGCCCCCACACTGCAGCCCCATGATTTTCCAGTGCCACCATCCTTCCTGTCCAGGTCACTGCAGCAGACACAGGTGTTACATCCACACAGACAGGACATTTACCTTCCCAAACACTTGAGTCCAGCTAGGCAATACCACACTCTGCTTCTTTATGACAAACAATAATAAAAAAATGATATAAAACCATGATGAAGCCCTAATTCTTAACTGAATGACCCCTTTGACATCAAATTACTCTGATATTTCAATGCCTTGTGCCTTAACAGGGCAGCAGCTTTATCTCTCTCATTGTTAAAGGCCTTGGGAAGTAAGATCAGCAATCAAAGTAATAGAAAAAGCAATAGAAAACATATATAAAGCTGAGCTGAATATCCTCAAACGTTTCTCAGCATGTTGGCTGTTACAAGATCAGGTACCTGGATAGTAAATTACTGGACTTTGATTTGTGTAACAGGTATTTTGTGTGTGGTGTCCAAATTAGTAGAAACAATCCAAAAATTCCCCACAGCTACTGGTGCCCACGTTTTGTTTTTGAAATGTCATTGCAAGTTTACTTGGGAAGGAGCTTTGAAGGGCAGTTTTCCAGACCCAACTTAAATACATTTTCATGGGTCAATTTCTAAAGAATATTATTGTTTCTATTCTGAATTGTTTGACCTTCACATTATGAAAATCAAAGTCATGCAAAGCCTTTTTTTATATAAACTGAAATTAGAAAAATGTCACTACTTACACTGGAAAGGGAGGTTCAGAGGCACACAAATACACATATACACACTACATTTCAACTCCCAGCCAATTTTCTGTTCCAGTAAAGTGAGAAAAAGGGAGATTTATGGCAAGAATAGTTTCCATTTCTTTTTCCATTATTTGATTTTTTTTCTCCCTGTTATCCATGTATCAGAGAAAATATATTCAAGAAAAACAACCATAATAAAAAAAAAAAGAAAGTGAAGCTTTTTTAGGTATAGGCACAAATCTTCTGGACCTCCTATCTGCTTTTTATTTTTCCTTTGTAGATAAAGAATGGTTTGGGGGGGCAGGGTGTATAATTAGAGCACTCATTTTGGGCACACAGGAGAAAGCCAGGTGAGGAATTGCTCCTGCTGAGAGAAAGCTTCAGGTCAGGAAGAGGGGAAGGCATGGGAGGAAAAATCCTCCTCCATGCCACATGACCCCTCCTTGATTTTCTCCTTCCAAGGATCCAAGTGAATAGATGCAAGAACATAATGACCAGATGACCTTAATGAGAAATCAAACACTTGCACTGCTTTTCCTGTCACTAATACCACAAACCCTTCATACTTCGGTGTCCTCTCCCTCCCTCTGGAACTGCCTATCTTGAAGTGTAACTAAGGTCACCTTTATTAAAGACTGTTTCTGCCTATTTCTAGTAGGAAAATCAGAATTCAGCCACTGCATTAAAAGCTCCCACTGCTGCTATTTGTTCTGCTCCTACAGCCACAGACAGGTCAAACAGAGTGACACAGACAGAGGGAGAGGGGTGCACTAATGTCTCCCAAAGCAGAGGTGAAGACAGGCAGGTACATCAGGATGGTACAGTGCATGTGGCTCTGTCATTAAACCAGGCAAATGATTCACAACTATGGATTTAGGCTGTTTTTTAAAGTATTTTAAATACTTATTGATTCGTAAGGCAGCATGACTGGAAATTGTGCTGACCTTGGAAAGGCAGAAATCTTTGTGGTTTTTACCAAATGAGCTGCAATAGTTCCAGGAGCTATGAACCTGGGAGAACCCCTGCAGCCTTGGATCACCCCAGGAATACAACCCCAAACTCACCATCCCAGAACTGCACAGTGTCCAGGTGCTGGGCCTTGGGGAGGGAGGAGCAAATGGTACATCCAGGGAGAGGGGAAAAGTGTTTAGTGGTGGGGAAGGGAAGGTGGAGAAAGAAGAGTTCCTTCTTAGAAGGAGGTTTTTATTTCCATTGGCTTGATTAAAGGCCAAGGCTCAGAGATGAGAGTTCACAAGACTCAAAAGACTGTAAAATTAGGGGTGAGAAATGCAGAAAATTCCAAACAAATGCTGGTAAGACTTTTGTACCCTGAGCCATCTCATATATTGTCCAAAAAAAAGTATTTATTGAAAGATGAAAAGGAGTTTTAAAATAGAATTTTGAGACTATTTTTGCAGCCTGTGCCCATAAACCCCTGTTCTCCAGTGAGTGCCAAGACTGAGGGCTCAGAGGGAGAGAAAAAAATGTGAACTAATAAATTCAGCTTTGCTTTTGTGACTAAGGCACCCTCTCCCAACCTCATGCTGATAAACCCTTTCTGCCTCTCTCTTGCATGTTCCCCCTCTCCCTCAATTTTAATTTGAGTTTTTCCCACCTCGTATGTAGCATATGCAGAATCCACGATGGTGCTGAGAATAAAGGTTTCATTAGCACTCATTTGGGATGCAGCAGAACTCCCTCCTGACTTCACAACATGGGA
>NW_005054445.1:578624-583596 GCF_000277835.1 Geospiza fortis
AACATTTATAATGCAACCAGCGCTCTCCCACTTCGCCTTTCACTCCCATTCACTCTCCACCCACACATGCTGCCTGCCCCATTGCAAACTCAATTTTCTGTGCTTCTTAAGACCTGAATAAACAGACCACAGCCATCTAAATGTGCATGCAGTCCCTGTGTCTTCATGGAGATTAATATAATTTTAACTCCTCTGCCTTGGTGGGCTTTTGGTGATGGTTTGGGAGAAAATAACTAGAATGACTCTACTTAAAAAAAAATTATAACCCCCATCTTTATTGAAATGCCCTTTCAAATTATTGGGGCTTTGGCTTCTTTTTCCTCATAGAAATCCTGTTGAAAGCTCTTGCAAGAATTTAGTTAACATTTTCTCTTTAAATATCACACACATTCTCAGGAATCTGTATATTAGAAAAAGTTTCTCCTCCAAAAAAGCTGAAAAACGTAGCATTTTAGCAATACGCAGTTGTGGGTCTTTACTTTGCTGGCCATGGAAATGAGAAGGAAATGTGTATTTATTTTACATAATGGGTAAGTAAAACTCTCAGGATCACGTCTTTGAATGGATCTGTAATTTTAAAGTTAGGTACTATACATAGTCCCTAATGGCACTGGGGGAAACTGTGCTGGTATGAAAAGCTATTAGGAAGAGGAGGAAACTTTTGGGTGGAATGTAGTGTTAATGAGAGCTCATTATGTTATTGCAAATTTTGACATAGTGCATGTTTTTCTCACAGCCCCAGCTTCCCCAAGTAAGGCAAGCCTTACTTCTCTAAAAAGGTAAAAAAAAATCATCCTTCCCCTCTGCATCCAAAAATAAAAGCAGAATAAAAGGATCCATAATTTATATCCCTATTACCTGAAGCTACCCTAATTACTCAGGATGAAGCAATTTATGACTTCTAAAAGATGTGAGTGGCAAAACAAAGACTATTTAATATCTGCCACCCTAAAGAGCAGCGAGGAATTGCCTTTCAGGGAAGATGGATCTGCCACTCCCCAGCTCCAAGCCTCTGGCATGGCTTTGCCAACAGGAGCCAAGAGCCTCATTTGTTCAGTGTTTGCTTTGCAGCTTTACCTACTGCAGGAAACACGAGACCATTACTTCTTCTGATTTCCAAACTAACAGTGATTTAAGAATGGAAGCTATTTTTATTAGTCTGAGACAGTTTCTTAATGACATGATTTATAGAGGTTATTGTGCAAGGGTAGAAAAATGCACACAGACCTCTGTATGTGGAGACACTGCCCCTGAGGAGTTCTGCAGTCACAGGTTCTCCCAGAAGATGGGCCTTTCCCACCAATTCAGTTATAATTTGAAGCATCTTAAATAAAAAGGGAGAGTTTTCCTTATTCTTCTTAACTTTTTCTATATTAGACAGCATTGGAGCAATCCAGACTTTCTGTTCCATTCAAGTGACTGTTTGAATTTGCTGCATGAAAAGGTGGTAAAATTGTGAACAAAATAAAAATGATAATAAGACGACATTGCCTGATCTACATCTTTACCTACTGTGAGCCCTTACAGAAAATCAAATTAGCAATAGAATAATAATAATTTAAAAATATGAGTGCAATAAACCCTACAAACAGCCAAAAAAGGTGGTGTCCCATATGAGGAGTGTCTTTGAATGAGACTGGGCTTCTCTCTTCATTTCCCAGAAAAATATTTTGGACTCTTTTGAGAAGAATACACAATCTTTCTCCATCTGCTGGATGACTAAAGGAAACTGTTTCATTATTACAGCAGGAGCATCACAGTGACATAGTCAAGACTGTATCAAATCTGATAAAAATTCTATTCTCCCCTGTCTTACAGCTGGACCAGAAATGAGATCAAGTCTGAATCCCATCTTACAATAGGATTTTTCTGCCTATTTGTATTCTTTAGCATATTTTACAGTCTTTTCCCACCAGAAAATTAGAAGTGATTTAGTCCATTTCTCTTTTCTTTCAATACTCAATTTAAGGCATTCTTGTGTTCATAACTCCGGCACAAGTCTGTTTTGAAAACTTAAATTCATCACTCTGTACATTCTAAATTTAGTCTAATTACTGTTGCTGTTGAGCAGATAATGCCAACACAGAGAAGTGCCAGAGCAGCTCTGCCTCTGTGCCTCTGTGCTGTGCAGAGGTGAACCCAGCAGCAGAAACTAACACAGCCACACAGATTTCAGAGCGGAATCACAAACACATTTCCTGCTTTGTCTCTGTTTGGAATACAGCCCCTCTGCTGCAGTGCACTGACAAAGCATACACAGCTGAGAAAAAACCGGGAAATTCATCCTGGTTTTTATAGTGTCTAAAACAGGAGGGGTCTAATTCTAACTGGTCTCTTTGGACACCACCTGAATCAATTAAAAATGGCAATAACAGCAATCCATACTTGTTTTCATCAGCCTTTACTCCTACTGTTTATTTCTTGTGCCCTTCACCAAGAAAAGGAAAAAATATTTTTTGCTGGTAAATTTCCTTCCTGCCTTCCTTCCTGCCTTCCTGCCTCCCTCCCTCTCTCCCTCCCTCCTGCCACTTCCTTCCTTCCTTGGTCTCATCCCCTTGGGATGCAGGTGATGACCCAGCTCAGTGTCCCCTCCAGATACAGAATTCTTCCACGTAGATGTAGGAATTGCTGGTGCAACCAAGAAAAAGGAAACCCCCAAATCAAGTCCAAGAGAAGTCCCCACAGAATGCTTTGAATAAATGAGTTTTCAGAATGTTAAACAAGAATTGCCCTGTTAGGACTCTCTCCAAAGTGGTGTCACTGCGCTGGCACGGAGCTGTTCCCTTCAGGGGCTCTGCCAGGCCTGGAGAGGAAGCAGGAATTCCAGTCTTGGTGCTGCAAACACCAGGCGTGCTCCTCCCACAGAAACAGAGACTGTTTGGGTAGAAAGCAACCCCCACCAAAGCAAAACAGTCCACTGCACACCCCTCCCTCAGGGACAGAAAACACACGGGACAGATGTAACTCATGATGCTTATATCACTCCTGAAGGCACTTGTAAATAGCCTCTCAAACCAGAGTCATTTCCTGATCCTGCTCCTTTTTTTCCTCCACCACAGCAATAACAACTCATTTTGAAACTGAAGATAAAATTTAGTACAATTACACTAAGCTCATCCTGTGCTGTAAAAAATAAGAAACCAATGTCTTCTCAAAGGGTCAGTGAATTCCAGGTCAAACAAAGCCATGCCAAGCCGCAAGAGGTACACAAGGTCTGGTGCCACCAGAAGCAGAAACATAGGGCCTCCAATACCTCACATATTATATTCTGTTAAAGGAAGACAAATTAATTTGAAGAAAATATCTTGATTATGTTTTTGCACAAACACAGCAAAGTTCTTATTTGCATAGCCTAAAGTATACACTAGCACACATTTACTTAAATAAGCATTACCTTTTAGCACAATTTTTCTTCATTTATATATTTTTTTCCTATGAATGAGCAGAGATGACAACAAAATAAGTGACTAATTTGACTTCAAGCCCATTTGCTTTGATGATAAAATACAGTACTGTAGGTTTTAGCCTATGGCTAAAATATTTTTAAATATATATTTTTAAAATATATTTTAAAAATATCTCAGGTGTTCCTTGTCTAACTCTGAAATACTCACAATTTCTACATGCTGTTTACAAATAATCAAACTCTATTTTGGATGCTGTAGAGTAAATCTAAAACTCTTGGGCTTTTTTTCGGCTCAGAGTTTGATTTATAGCTCTGCAGGCTGGTAGAGCTGAGGGTGGAACCCCGGTTCTGCCCATCCATCACACGTCAGGGCAGCTTTGGGAACATTCCCTGGCACTGGAGGAAAAGCCAGGTGTGAGCTGCCATGCTGCACGGATGCAGGGCAGCAGAGGCACACCCTGCCCTCATTCCTGGCACCAGTTCCCTGCATTTGGCTCCCCATCTCCACATGAATATCCAAGACTCCCATGAGGAGGAGCTTTTAAGGGAACTCCCACATATTGACATGTGCTACAGAATTTCAGCCTAAAAATGGAAAGCGTGGAGAGGAACAAAAGGTGCCAAACTAGAATGAAAACAATATATAAATCAGCAAAGTTTCTGCTGCTAAATTCACTCATATTGTACTTTGATTTATGTCAAGCTTCAAAATAATGTTTGCAAACATGGCATTATTGAAAATCACAGAATGATTTGGGTTGGGAGGGACCTTAAAGATCTTCTCATTCCACCCCTGCCATGGGCAGGGACACCTTCCACTGTCCCAGGTGCTCCAAGCCCCAGTGTCCAACCTGGCCTTGGGCACTGCCAGGGATCCAGGGGCAGCCCCAGCTGCTCTGGGCACCCTGTGCCAGGGCCTGCCCACTCTGCCAGGGAACAATTCCTCATTCCCAAGATCCCATCTCATCCTGCTCTCTTTCTCTATGCAATGAGAGCCAGAAATCCTCATTCACAGCACTGTTTAGAGCAGATGAGAAGAAAACCCAGTCCAGGAGCAACTTTTGTATTTTGCCCACACAACATGAACTATCCCTAAGGTGTGGGCTGGACAATCACTGACTCTCATCCAGAAAATTGTGCATTTGCTCAAACTGAGCAGTCAATCCCAGCTCCAGTGAACATTAACATGCTGCATAAAATGCAAAATAAATGATGTGTTCTACCACCACAGCCAGTGCTATTATGCTTTGTCTGTACAAAAAGCTTCAAACACAGCCTTCCCTCATTTGTATTGCATGCAGGCAGGGTATTGTGTTAAAGACTTCTTGACTTAGGGATTAAAAGTGAGCTGTAAAGGAATGCAGACATTTCTTATGCAGAGAATTCTGTGTTTCTAAATACCTTAACATGCCTTTATTTCCTTCAGAGAGAAACCACAGGAATGGGTGCAAAACACTGGCATGTCACTGAAAGCAGGAACTCCCCAAATTTCATACCAGAAAGATATAGATGAGTGTTTTGTTGGCATGGCTCAGGGTTTTGTCATAAACTCACATTTTCCCTTTC
>NW_005054445.1:583699-591196 GCF_000277835.1 Geospiza fortis
TAATCAGCAGTAAACTCCCAAGTCACACTGTATTCATCCAATAAACACAATTATTCACACTGAAACCACAAATTTGTATTGAGGATCACTATTTTTTTTTCTTACACTGCAAGATATAGATTCCTTGGGATAGAGGAAGATGAAGAAAAAAAATTATTCCAGGCTACTTTCAGAGTGGTAGTACAGAATCATAATCATAGAATCACTGAATGGTTTGGGTGGGAGGGGACCTTAAATCCCACCCAGTGCCACCCCTGCCATGGGCTGGGACACCTTCCACTGTCCCAGGCTGCTCCCAGCCCCAGTGTCCAACCTGGCCTTGGGCACTGCCAGGGATCCAGGGGCAGCCCCAGCTGCTCTGGGCACCCTGTGCCAGGGCCTGCCCACCCTGCCAGGGAACAATTCCTCATTCCCAAGATCCCATCCAGCCCTGCCCTCTGGCGCTGGGAGCCATTCCCTCCAGGGCTTTGTAAATAGTCTCTCACAGATTTCTTTAGCCAGATGCGTCATGGGATTCTGTCTTGTCCAGCTGATAGAGAGGAAAACCTCAGGCCATGGCAAGGAAACGGCACAGAGCAGAAGCTTAATCTGGCTCCAGAAGAGCCTGACCAAGGTTTTCAGACAAAAATCAGTCTTCAACCCCCACATTTCTAACAGAAATGAGAATAAAATTTTAAAAAAGTAAATAGTTTGAACATTTCCATAAAGAAACCACCTGTTCCCAGGCACAAGGAGCAGCAGTAACACAGGGATTGCTCTGCAGAAGGCCTCGGCAATGAGGCCTCATTAAATGGGCAGGTAAATCCAGCCGTCAGTCATCACCTTTGTGTCACATCCCCAATGGCAAAGCCTTGGTTCCAGCGCTATCAGAAAGGTAAAGATGTCCTTAATCTGTCAATCAGAATGGAGAAAATCTCCCCAGTTACACTTCCTAAAAATGTGCCACCACCCCTCCTGCCCCACAGAGATTTTGGGTCACGTTTGGTGCCCGCTGCACAGCCAGAGCCCGTTTCCAGCCCCAACTACAGCAGTCCTGCCCAACTGGAGCCAGGCCAGGACGCCACACCCCGAGTCCCACGGAAAGGCAGGAGCCCAGGCTGCTGCACCCTCTGCTGGGCAGGCCATGGGGCACCGCCATGGGCCTCCCCTCCCTGAGAGGAGCACAGGGCCATGGGGCACTGCGGCCATCCCTCCCTGAGGGGAGCACAGGGCCATGGGGCACTGCGGCCATCCCTCCCTGAGGGGAGCACAGGGTCAGGGCCATGGGGCACTGCGGCCATCCCTCCCTGAGGGGAGCACAGGGCCATGGGGCACTGCGGCCATCCCTCCCTGAGGGGAGCACAGGGTCAGGGCCATGGGGCACTGCGGCCATCCCTCCCTGAGGGGAGCACAGGGACAGGGGCACTGCGGCCATCCCTCCCTGAGGGGAGCACAGGGACAGGGGCACTGCGGCCATCCCTCCCTGAGGGGAGCACAGGGACAGGGGCACTGCGGCCATCCCTCCCTGAGGGGAGCACAGGGACAGGGGCACTGCGGCCATCCCTCCCTGAGGGGAGCACAGGGACAGGGCCAGGGCCGGGACACTGTGTCACCCTGGAGGGGGTCCCAAAACCCACCTGCCGCAGTGAGCTTGGGGCAATTCACACCATCCCACCAGGCTGAGGCTCTAAATCGCTCCTATAAATGTCTTAAGGGAGAGAAAAATATATTCCATGAACTAGAGATTCACTGAATATGCTATCATAGTATAAAGTGCACTTAGGCCCAGGCTAAAATAAAAGAGCTATAATTGGTCTCTTGTCCATATTTAAGGTAAAATAAGGGCCTGGATTTCCAGAAGCACAGAGCTCAGATCACTCAGAGTGAATTTGGAAAGTGCTGAGCAATTTTGAAAATGAGAACAAACATTTTTTTCAGCCTAAAAGTGAATAAAATCTAAGCAGAGGCTGCAGTTCTTTGAAAATCCTACTGCCCTATATTTGTTTTTCACTTATCTTCTGGTTTTACACCCATACACAGAAAAAAGTCTTCTGTTTCCTGCCTCCATCCTGCTTTTAACCAATTCTTTTCCTAGTGGAAACTGAATATCAATATGAATCAGCCTCCCAAAGTCATAAGTTGAGTAAAAATCTGTAAGTACACTAAGGGAGTTCACTCTTTTCTACCTAAAATACAGCTTGGATTTTGCTGAAAAAAAAAAGTAATGATAAAAGCAGGGCATTCATATGAAGTATACACATCCAGTAGTTACAGTTCAAAATTTAATTACTCAGTTTTCCATTGGGAAGCACATCCTATTCTCCCTGCCTCTATGTTTGCTATTACTGCTAAAGGAAAAGATTAATACCTGCAATAAAGAATCAATAACATTATAGTTGCAACATATTTTCACTCTGAATTTAGACCAACATGGTTCACCAAGGAGTCTGAAGGGCTGCTTCCAGCCCTCTGAGGTGGGAATTCTAGAAACTTCAATTTGCAATTAATAATTTCAGCTGAACAGGCACAATAAGTGAGAACTCCACAGCTTTTTAAGCTTGCCTGACTATAATGACTTTATAATTGTTGGAAATAAAGATTTGTCTACATGGCAGATGAATCTGCAGCACTGCTGTGTTTCACAAACTGTCAACATATTTTATATAATCTCCTAAGGCCCTTTAAATGCACAGCTTGAGGGGTAAAGATGCAGCTCTCCAAGCTGTCTGTTCTCAGAGAACATTCCCCTCTCCTTTCAAAGTGAAGATGAAAATTAGAGCAGAAATTTCCCTCCACCACTTTTCAGAGCATAGATCTTTGTCTTACAGTGTTTATCAGAACTACCCTCAGATATCAAGTCCTGTAAAAATCCTCCACGGGCAAAAGAATGCAGTGACCAGTTTATACAATTTATATTCTTTTAGGGAGACAGAATATCATGGGCACAGGGCTGGGCTCCCTGCAGACACAGGAGCACCTGGCACCACTTCATCCCCCAGTCCTGGTCAGACCAGGCACATGTCTCACACTAAATCTTGAATTTGAAATGTTATATAAGCCCATTACTTTTACATTTTCTTCACCATCTCCTCTGGCCAGGTTTTCATGTTTGCTTACAAGTCCTTCATGCTTGTATTTGAATTCAATTAAGAATGAAAATTACACATGCAACTTGCTGGTTAGAAACACACAGGTTCTTATTTCCTGATATGACTTCCCTTAAGAGTGTGGAGCAGAACATTAAAAGTACCCGAGGAATTCAATAGGGAATGGGAATTACATTGGACTGAAGTGAAAGGCCACTTTAAACGACAGAATAATTAAATCACATTCTTTCACATCTGAAGGTGCAGAAACTTAATATCAAACTGATTGGAACTTCCAGGTTTTGTCCCACAGAAAATGATCATTTTCCAACCCCTCCCCAATCGTATAAGAAGGTTAAATATCAAGTAATTACGGAACCAAATATTAATAAGGAAAGGTCAGTTCTAGTACAGAATCAGATGTTCCAAAATCACTGACACAAGGGGCATTGCCCTGAACTCCAGGAGTCTGGATTTGCTCTGGTCACAGACCTGGGAATGTTTTTCCAAGCTCATGTAGCACCAAGGATTACTCAGCTAACAAAGGCAGGCAAATCCCATGAGGTGTTGGACAATTACAAATCTTGGAGCGTGAAGAGTTTAAAAACAAATCACACATGTTGTATGGCCCTGAAGCAAACTTGTAATTATGTGTTTTTTCAGTACAGCTCAAGATACATAGAATTACCATTAAACATTTTGAAATCCAAAGTGACAAGCATTGTTCAATACAGACTAGCAAGCATATATCAGTCTCTTAAAAATATAATTTTACCATTTTAAAGAATTATCCCAAATTTCAATAAGAACATCACATCACAGATATTATGCTTGGGAAATAATTAGAACTATTCAAGCATCTTGGTTATTATAAAATAACCAGCAATGATCCTTCTACTTGGAGATCTTGGTCTAATTAAAAGATTGTATTTAATACAGTAAGAGAAATTAGTGTTGTAAGAGTACAGGTATATATGTAAAACCTACATTGGTTCCAACTGAACTACTTATTTAGCAACTAAATATTCACAGGGTGAAGCAATTTGCTTCAAAATTCTAACTCTGTTTAATTTGTGAGTAATTTAAACACCTTTGTTGCTCAATATGGTTGTTGATCTCTACCAGGGCCTGTAGACTGCAATTAAAAATATATTGATCTATAATTTCTTTATTAAGGGTGCTCATATTTAAGCGAGATTTGAGTTTAAAATGTCAGGTAGGATTTTGAGGGGGGTTGAAGGGGAGAGGAGGAAGGAAAGTTATACAAAGACAGCTGATAAGACAATATTAAATTAAATACAAAATTCACTGGTAAGTAAACTCCAACAAGCTCAGAGTTGCAGTTCGGGCATTCAGAAGACCAAGGGCTTATCTAGGCTTATCAGAAACAGCTAAATCCTCTGGGTCTGCAGAACTGAGCTGAAATCTTGCAAGAGAGCTCTGCTTCTGCTTAGAAACACTTCACAGACATTATTTCATTGCATTTCAACATTTTAATTATCACTCTGATTGGGACTCGGTAGGCTTATGAAAGTGAAAAGAAAAATGAGGATGCTGTTTTTAGAACTTCCATAAAGATTCCTCAGTCAAAGTTCAAATAATCTACCAAAAAAACCAACCCACTTGCAATTTTAGGATTGGATCTGGGGGGAAATGCAGGGATTTGTTTGCTTTTTTTGATTTTGCAGCTCCATTTATTATCCAGACTTAGTCAAACTAATGAACCATGGAAAGGGATATTAATTTTAGAACTCAACTAGCATTGTTCTGGGATCTGCTGGAAATGTCATCAATAATAGAGAACACATCTACTGTGAAGGCAGCTTGTCAACAAGATGACTGAGTCCTGCAGTGTTAAATTGGTTATTTTAGCTCACATAAGTTCTTATTGACATGGATATATCTGAAACAATCGTCCCAGACACAGTCATGAGCTTTAGCAAGTTCTGAAACCAAGAGAAACTATTGAGCCACATATTTCCAAAGGCCAGTATTATTTATCTCCTTCAAGAGAGGAGCCAGTGATGAGCAGGAGCCTGCAGAAATGGGTGTCCTGGACATAGGAACGCAAGCTACCCAAGAAGACAATTTTTTATTTGCCACGGGCAACATTTTGAACAAAAATTTTAGTTGTTATTTGTTAATGCTCCACTTTGTTACTGAAGGGATTTCTCTGCGATGAAACAGGGCTTCCCAACCACAGCAGCAGCTTTTAGAGCAGACTGCCTTTGAAACCCGAGAGCTCTGCTGAGGCACAGCCTGCTCTGCCCTGCCCTGCTCCATCAGGCTCTGCAGGACACACCTGGACCTGCCCTCTCCCTGCCAGCACTGCCTCTTGCAGGAATTTCCTGTCTGAACAGACGTCCTGGGATTGCTGGAAGATGCAAAGCCCCGCTGGTGCTCTCATTTTGAGGCTCTTTCATCAGGCCCTGTTGCTGCTTCCTTTCTCCTATAGGCTCCTCACTGGCTTTGCTTCTCCACGAGCAGCGATGCAGAGCTCTAGTACTTATCTTGCCTTTCCTATCTTCTCCCCACAAACAGAAAGAAGAAGAAAGCACAAACATTGTGGGTTCATGGTGAGATTTCATTTAGCAACTGCCTCAACACTCTCTGAAGCCAAGAGAAGGTTTCCATTGAGCTTGGCACACTTTGTCAGGTTTTTTAATTTATTCTGAAGCACAACAGAGTTTCACAGGGAATGGTGGAAGATTCACCTTTTTTATTAATCTTTTTAAAGACACAGCAAAAACTGAGGTGTAACCATTAATTCCTAAGTCTGATATATATTCTGTAATGTCTTGTGCAGTTTGTTACCTACACACACGAGCACAACTGCAAAACTTTGTCTGTCATCTGCCACTAACTTGAACTGGCTTCATGCAAATGCGAAAGGTGCCTGAACAAGCGGATGAACCTCAGGAATTTCCTGTCTCAAGCTTGTTCAGTGGAAGCCTGGAGGAAGGGACCAGTCCACTCAAAACACTGCTAACACTCCCAGTGCAAAAAGAACTTTTTTACTGCCACATTCCACTAAGTGCTCTTGGGGTTATCACAGAATCCCAGAATAGTTAGGGTTGGAAGGCACTTTAAAGCTCATCTCATTCCACCACAGCCTTCAATTACTTCCAGAGATGCAGCTTCTTTGAGAAACCTGTCCCAGTATTCTAGAGAGGAGAAGCAAAACTAAAACAATTTTTAGACACAAAGGGATAATTTTAGGGAGCAATCCTCCCATGAATATCTTGGTAGTCAGTAGCCCAATGACCAATCCCACACCACAAAACCCAGAGCTGATTTCAGACCACAGCACCAAGTGCTACGTTCAGAAAGCTCTGACACCTTCACTTTTCAATGCAGGAGAAACCACTGATCTGACTCTGCGCTTATGCACAGGTGCTTAAACATCCCCTCTTTCAGCACTTTTCTGGCAATGAAGCTCAGCCAGGACTTTGAGGTCACTCTGGCATGCAAAAACAATTCACATAAAATTATCATTGCTCATTGGAAGGAAGACAAGTGATTGTACAGAACTGTGCTTTCTATAGAAATCCAGAAGACACAGAATATGGGCTGAAATGTCCAACTCTGAACTACTCATTCCTGATCCTATTTCATTTTCAAGATACTAATTATATATTAAGCTAAAAAGTCAAACCCAGTGGACTTTCTGGCTATGAAGATTTGCAAACAGCATATTAATATCAGGCATAGATTTCTTTTTCATTATTAAAAGACTGCTCTTGCAGTGATGTAAGTGACATTAGACATTTACTTTCCAAGTCACAGCCAGGTGGTGTTTTCCCCCTTAAGAGGCAACTGTGGGAGGAAGGAATATTTTACTTTTATATGGGTGTATATATATATATGCATATGTATATGTATATACACACACACTTATGCACACATATATATGTATGCATATATAATATATGCATACGCAATTGTGCTTAAGAATATGTACATAAAAATAATGTAATGTCACAAAATGTTCACCTGGGTCGGGTGCAGTCCCCGGGATCAGTTCAGGTTGGGGCTGAGCCGCTGGAGCAGCCCTGGGAGAGGCCCTGGGGGAGCTGTGGGGCAGAGCTGGCCCTGCCCCGGCCGTGCCCTGGGACCCCAAAGCCCTGCCCTGGGCTGAGCCCAGCGTGGGCAGCAGGGGAGGGGATCCTGCCCCTCTGCCCCTCAGGTGAGACCCCAGCTGCAGAGCTGCCCCAGCCCTGGGCCCAGCACAGCCAGGACCTGGAGCTGCTGCAGAGAGCCCAGAGGAGGCACCAGGATGAGCAGAGGGATGGAGCAGCTCTGCTGGGAGGAAAGGCTGGCACAGCTGGCATTGTTCACCTGCACAGGAGAAGCTTTGGGCTGAGCTCAGGGTGGCCTTGCAGGGCCTGAAGGAGCTGCAGGAAAGATGGAGAGAGACAATTGCCAAGGGATG
>NW_005054445.1:591231-604985 GCF_000277835.1 Geospiza fortis
CACTGGGGTTTGGAGCAGCCTGGGACAGTGGAAGGTGTCCCTGCCATGGCAGGGGTGGCACTGGGTGGGATTTAAGGTCCCCTCCCATCCAATCCATTCTGGGATTCTGTGATGCCACTGGAAAGCCCAAGCACTGAAGCCAGACTTTGTCTATCAAGCAGAGCCCTGCAGGTGTGTGAGCAGGCACAGGACTGGCTGCCCTGCAGCAGCCCAGTGAAGGCTGCCCTGGAGACCCTTTCTGGAGTGAAAGTAATCCTGCTTCTATATTAACTTCATCTTTGGCCTTTTTCAAGCAGAAACTGGGATTGCTTTGGCAGGCTACATTTTTCTACAGTTAATATCTTCACAGGAGGAACACTGTTCCAGAAGTACCAAGCTGAAACCACCAAATAGATTTCACATGGGGCTGGATCACCAGTTAGATGGCAACTTCAGTCCCATGGCACAAGTTCAGTGCTTTATTCTTTCTCCTGTATCTTTCATTTATTAGCAAGGAGAGACTGAAGAAGAAATGGAGACAAAGCAAAGTCCTGCAGTTTAATACAACGTCTTAATGTCTCAGATATGGGAGTTGAAAAGAAGCCAAAATGAGTGAGTGAAATGTGGTCAGTCACTTCACTGCAGCCCTCACTGGACAGCAGGGTGACAAGGAACTCCTTTTCCCTCTGAGGATTACATAACTGGAGGCACATGGAAAATGAATTAGTGCCTTCTCAGGAAAGTATGGGCTACAGGGCACAGCCCAGGCTCACTGAAGAGACAGTGTGGGCAAAACTGAACTTTGAAAGACTTTTTAGGCAGAAAATCAATCTTGTTTTTACCTTGTCTTAACAAAGACCTTGTGAAAAAATAAGCAAAATCGGTTTAGTTTGAAAGCTTCCTCTTCTGGAAGGAGAAGCAGGTCAGAGAAGAAGCAATAGACAGGCAGCTTTCAGGCTGAAGAGAGAATAACACCTGTGCAGAGCCAATGACACCTCAATATTCATATTCAAAGCTGCATTAAAGGCCTATGATTCCAATAAAAAATCCAGGGTCCCATTACCTGCACCTATTGCTCCTGCTGTGCTACAGAAACATCCTGACTATTCTACTGGCTGGGAGGGTGAAATGATTTCACTCACTGGAGTGAAGCTTTGTGCACTGTTCCCCTGATAACCAATCAGTGGAGCTCCCAGGATGGCCCTAAAGTTTCCTTCAGGTACCTGGGATGCTCAGCTCTCAATGAATGTCCTGAATTACACATGGAAGCAAATGGAAGCACATCCCAGTCATCCAGCTGGTGCAGTGTATCCACATCAAACCAGCCCACCCAGCACACTGGCAGCTTTATTTTGCATTGAGTGAGCTCCAAGTTCATTTCCACGCTGAGAGCAGGAAGGTAATTGGACTTGTCCTAAGGAAGCCATAGATCCACGTGCAGAGGGGGAGATTCAATGGAGGAGCATGTAATTACCTTGCTGCATGCAAATGATGGCACATTTCCCCCAGGCTACAGCCTCTGGCTATCTAATCTCAGCCACAGGGCAGATACATAAATGCCACTGTTCCTGTTCCCCAGACTTCCTGGGAGAGGCATGAAACCTTTTTTCACTCCCTTAGCACAGCTTTTCTCCAAATAAATCTAGTCCAATGGTTAGAGTCAGCACAGACTTTAGCATGCAAGCATCTCTTCATCTGAAATTAATTCCAACTCCTACCCAACACTTCAATCCCTCCGCACCCAAGAGTTTATTGCCCTCCTCATCTGGCTCTGGAAGCTCAAACCAAACTGATTCGTCTCAAATGAAAAAAGTTTTCAGTGATTTCTCAGCACAAGGAATCCTGGCAATCACAGTCCTTCTGGATGACAGGAATATGTGTTTGTCACCCAGAGAGGGATCTGGGTATCCATTCTTCTTGAGAAGCTGCATCCATGTATTTATGCCCCAGAACCCTTCTGAGTTCACCAGGAATAACAGCAAAGCAGAGAATGACCATGATCAAATCCATGGCAATCCATAAATTTCATCTGAGGAGACAATCAGTGAACTTCCTCTGCTTTCTTCCTTGCTCTGGATGCATTTACTCTGCATCTCACACTCTCCACGAGTCCCTAGGAGAGCTTGTCATGCTCTATTGATATTAACAGTCAGCCTCCCTCCTAGGATTCAGAGTTCAGTCTTGAGGATTCTCTTTGGAGTAATGTCCTCACACATAAAAGTCTTGTTCTTCAGCTGCAGGAGCACTTCTGCTGTGCTTCAGCTCCTCTCACATGATTTAACCAAAAGCACCTCAACTTTTTCACTTCTAAAAAAGAACCAAATTTTCAGCCATTTTTCTTCCTGGCTGCCTGCAGACTGCTCCTGAGGTGAAGCATAGTGGCAGAACATCACACCACGAGAAACTCCCAGTTCTCTGCAAGAAAAAATTGTCCTTCAAAGCACTCCTCACTCACCCTTACCACTCAGCCATTTAAATCCTCACCTGTAGGCCAGTCAAGACGTGGATAAGGAATTTCCAGCCTGATTGAGTGCCAAATCCCCTTCACTCTTTGTAGTCTGGGGGTGAATTGAATCCTGAATCACCACTGAGTGTGGAAAAGGCAAAACTGCTGGGAACTGAGAGTGTTTTCCCCAAATTTTGTAAGACAAAGTTATTTATTTTCTTCAGAACATATCCTGAAGATACATTGCTTGAACCCTGTAAGTCAACCACCTGGAGAAGTTTCACACATAAATATATGGCTATGGAAGAACACAGGAACTGCCACATATTTAGTCCCCCAGCCTTCAAAAAAATTAAATCATGCTTGTTGTTACGAATTGCAGCGCTGTATTTACGAGGGGATATTGATCTCAATTTTCTCTCCTTCACACTGAAATAATGCAATTGCTTACTTCACTATGGGAAATCAGGGGACTTTAAATCCCTTTGAAGAATAGCTGTGAAGTCTTCAGTTTTACATAGTATTAATCAGGCCTGAAGGCAAGTGACAGGAAACCAATAGTGAAGTTTTAAAGTGTGGAGGAAAAAGCTAAAAGCCCCAGATTCTCTGCTGGAGCATCAGTTATACATTTGCACCCCGGTTCTGTACAGGAGTGGAGTAAAAAAAGCTACTGGGAATGCAGAAATATAATTTCCCATGGGTCCACCTGGAGTAAATCCCTACAGGAAGGAAAATCAGTGTTTCTGATGACTGCCTGATAGGAAATAACCCAGGGGGATGTCCTGCCCCACTCAGAGCCTGGAAGAGGGAGCCTACCGTAAGGCAATCGTGGCTGTGGAAGTTTCAAATGGAAGGAAGGCAGGGCAAAGAGATCATCTGCTGGTTCACAGATGTGTGCTCAGGGACTTTAATCCTGGAATTCCAGAAGGGGCTGTTTCTTGCATGCCTTGGTGTGCTCCATATCTGCCCAGCTTCTCTGAGCTCCACAGGCAACACAGTCCTATAAAGATGCACAGAAGAAAGACATCCTTATCACCTAACCCAGTGAGGTTTTGTGTCAGAAGATAGGAAATGTACCAAATTTATTACTGCCATTAGCATTTTCACATTGTATTAGCAAACAGCATTGGCAAGCAGCAGAAAACTACATGGAATTCATTACAACCTTCTGGGTTTGGAATACTAGGAAGTGGAAATAATAATGGATCCTGCAAGGAAGGGAGCAAAATTTGCTGCCTGAGACCCACAGACACCTCAAATAGGACAAGCAGGACAGCTGAATTTTTTAGAGACATTCAACTATCATGAAGATCACGAGTTAGCTTTGAATTTTCAAATCAGCAACAAAAGTCCAAGGATTTTTTCTCTGTGATATGTAGCAGCTGCAGAGGAGGTTTCTCATGCCCTTTAACTGGTTTTCTGGGGGAAAGAATGAGCATATGTGCTCTGATAGTGTGCTGAGAGAGCCGCAGCACCATCAAGAGCTGACGCTGCAGAACACTTCCCATCATTTATTTAAAGTGGTCTGAAAAATCTTTTGAAAGCATATTCCATTCTCAGAGCTCCAGCTGTGAAGATACTTATCACAGTACACACTATACATGCTCCTTTGGTCAACTGCTTCCCACACATCCTTGGAACCATTCCTGGTCCTCTTCAGTGTTTACAGCCTTGAGATTTTTGCAGATTGTTATCACATCCATTAAGCTACAAAACACAGAACTGCAGGCAAGAAAAACACTGAGCTGACTTTGCAGGGCTGCCTCTGGCCTCTGGAATGACACAAAACCCACACAGAGACAGGGGAGTCAAAAAGTTAAAGGGAAAAAAGGACAGGGAAACAACAGTTTAGATAACTGTGAACTGCACACTGAAAAGAGCCCTGTTAGACAAAGTCATTAATTTCCAGGGTCTGGGGAAAGAGCAGAGAAAATCAGTGATCAAGTAAAGAACCAGGACTAGAGTTTATGAATAAGGCATTCTTTTTGATGCAAACACAGCAGCCAAACATCAGACCAATTGGATAATTAAGTTTTATAGCCTTGCTTGCTCACCCATACTAGATTTACACACATATCTCACACTAAGTATGTTAATACAGCACAGTAACAAATTTCTGTAGAATATAAATTTTCTGAGCACTCTCGTGAGAATTTCTAAGACTAAAGCTTTGCTGCCCTTTCAGTCCTGCAAGCCCAAGTGGCAGAGACCCTGTGCTTGGGGAAACTCTGGACACAGCTTCTTTTCTGCAGCATAAATTCTAACAAGTAGGGCTGGAAGGGGCTCAGTAAGTCAGCTACACCATTCTCCTGCCCAGAGCAGGACCAACAATACCCACATAGTCCGTGGCAAAGATTTGCCTCATTCTCCCTGAAAATCCCTGATGCTGGATGTTCCCCAAGCCCAAGGCATTCTCTTCCAGTCCTTCCCCTCTTTGCCACTTGGGTGTCTTTGCTAACATCTACTCTGGTTCTGGGCTGCAATTCATAAATGTATATTGCTTCTTTTATTAATCAAGAACAGAGCAGATCCCTCCTTTCCTCACTGCAGCACCTTTAATGAGTGTGAGCACTGTGAATATCCACAACAGCATAATCTAGGGAGGAAACTGGCAGGAAATACTGATGCCACCTGCTCGTGTGCTGAGAGAACATGGGCTTGGGGACAGGCAGAAAGAAACCTGACTCTGCAAAAAACTCTGCTGCTGTTGAATTTTGTATTTCTCCAAGCATGGGGAGAGGGCAGAAAATTCCGCAGCAGAATGGACTAAGCACTCATCAGACCTCCCAAAACACTCAGAATAGAACCTAGCAGGAAAAACTGGAACCAAGCATTAAAACAGAATATATCAATAGGGGCACTGGTGGCTCCTTTTGTGGGTTTTTCCTGTACTGAGAAAACAGGAAAGGAATTTTTGAAATACCAAGTAAGGGGCACGACTGTGCTTTGGGGAGAAGGTGGGGTTTGTGTGTGCGTGTTAGAGACTCATTCTCCAGGATCTGTAGAGCCTGTGTGGACTAGAAGCCTCTATACATCAATCCTGCAGTCTCCAGGCATGCAGCTGTCTTGGAATTCCTGTGCCAGGGAGTCTGTTAAGAAATCTGACAGTGATTTTAATAAGAAAGTACCAAACCCTTGGGTGGTGTGTGCTCCTCCTCACCTTCAGCAGCCTGAGTCTGTGATGTGGATGTGGGTCAGGCTGCAGCAGGGGTTTATTTCACTGTGTACACCCCTTTCATACCATTTGCTGCATTTCTGCCCCCTATTTAATAACCCATGTAATTAAGAAATGTACAGAAAGAGGAGCCCCTTGGGTTTAAAATTAGCAAGAGCTGACTGCTTTGTTCAGCTGAAACCCAGCTAAAAGCAACTGTGAGGGGAGACCTTTGTGCAGGAACACTCAGAGAAGCAGAGGATATAATAATTCTTTAAAAGCAAAACCTTAAGAGTACTGGAAAAAAAAAAAGAATTTTCATTAGGACTGAAATAAGAGGCCTTCAAAGTCAGTTTTGTGCTGCTCTGAGTATTTAGTGAACACCAGCCTGATAACTCTTGGCACAGTCACTCCCTATTGCAGAAACAAATCTCTTCCCAAAGAGGACCAATGCAAGAGTCACTCTAACATCATAATATTCAAATCCAATCAATATTTTAATAAATTTTCCTAATCGTTGAGCATTGCTGAAACCCTGCAGGGCCGGGAGAACATTTTGTTTAAGAAACAAAGGCACTTGAATAGCAGATTTTTCAAGTGTTCGTATGATATTTTAAATCATTGTGTTCATTGTGTCTTCTCTCAGTTTTATTTTTCTGCATTAGACCAGGCTAACCTTATAGTCTTACATTATAAGTTTGAACCCCACTTGTTGCAATCTAGAAGATGATGGCCCCATTTTCACATTGATTTTGTTTTAAATGGGATATGCAGAGCTCTGGCAAGAACTTCACCATGATTTTCATTCCCACTCTAAGCCACATGGAGACTTCAGGCTCAGAACAAAGAAAATGGCATACAAAAATTTGCTTATTAAAATATCTACATCCTTCCACATCAAAACATCCTGGTAATTTCCAGCCACACTTCAACCTGTAAAACTTATAATTACCAGGCCCCTCAGACAGGTTACGGTCAAGCCACTTCAGGGAGTGAGGAAAGAGGCCCATCTGTGCAGAGATGACTTGCCCCTCTGTAGGATAATTACAATCAGAATAAGAGGTGTCATGATATACAGCATTTTCCCACTCCATTTCCCCTCCCTCTCTCTGAAAAAGGTTCAAATTAGACATTGAAAAAATGGGGCAATGTCAACTATGAATTTCTGGACTGTTTCCTACTTTCTTTATATTTCTTTAACCCTGTTTTCTGCAACACACACTATCCTGGCAGCCCATATTTTTTTTGCCATTTTCATTCCCCCTTCAAATCTTACTGTCTTTCCTCCTGCCTGCCAAAGGCATGACAGTCACACCCTCTTCTGCTCAACAGGCTGTGTACAGTTTATTTTTTCCCCAACCCTCTTGGTTTGTTTGTTTTTGGAATGACAAAGATCCTCTCCAGTTCACAGCACCTGGTGCACACACAGATGTTCCACAGCCTCGCTGCTCCTCAGTGCTCCTCTGCCTTGCCCAGTGCCATCCTGCCCTTGTGCCTCTCCCACATTTCACACTGATCTTCCACCACCTTCTGCTCTGGCTTTTGCATCTCTCTGGTGTCAGAGTTAGCCCCCATGTCAAACAGCACAGCAGGAGCACAGAAGGGCAAGGAAGAGCCCTGCTCCAAAAGTCTGGTGCTGCCTGAGATGCAGGACCCATTCGAGCCAGGGGCTGCTCCTCTTCCATGCCAGCCTCAGGACAGAGGCAGCAGTGAGGAGTGCACTGTGCTGGGAGGTGCCAATCTGCCTGTGCTAGCTGTGAATTGTGTGCCTGGGAGGGATTTACAACCCTGAGGAGGCTGCAGCACGCAGGATGCAGCACCTGGAGATGCAGAAGTTAAAAGAGGAGAGAAGAAAGGATGTGCAATAAAGGAGACACAGAGGCATGAGTGCAAACTCCTGCTACCAAGAGGTGGTTCCCAAAGGAAGAGTCTGGAACTGTGTTGGACAGGGAAATGGAGAAAATCCAGCTGGCTCAGTCAGCCCCTGGGGCCAGAGGGGAGCAGGGGGGCAGAACAGCCCCAAAAGAGCTGCTGTGGGTGCTAAGGAGAGTTAATGCAGGGCTGGACTTGTGCATCAGGCGCAAGATGCATTTTTGGAGAGGAAAACCTCACCCCTCACTTTCACTGTGGGTTCATTCACAACTCTGCTACACAGGCTTGGGGCTTTCAGCTTCTGGGCTGCATCTGCTCCTTCCCACTTTGCTCCCTGTCTGCACCAGCAGGACTCAGGGGTTCGAGGTCACATCTCCTGGATGGGGTTTTACAGAACACACCATACACTGCAAAGAACCAAAGTCCCTACGAGTAAGGAAAGCAGCAGAGCTGGCTGTGGCCAGAGCCTTGGGCTGGCAGCAGTTCAGTGACACAGCAGATACTGAGCTGGAGTTTGTACCACGTGCTTTGCTCCAAGGGCCACACTGCAGCTGCCTCTGGAGTCTCAGGCCGCTTTTGTTAACAGTATTAAATTTATGACACAGCAGTGATATAACTCTGGCAATACAAGCCCTTGATGTGAACCCAATCTTTCCCATGGAAAGTTTTGTTATTATTACAATTTTGGATGGTTGATGCAGCAGCTCTCGAGAGCAGTGATTATGACAACTTTAAACACATGTGAAAACACTAAAGCTTTCCCTGAGTGTCCTCCACATCCCAGATCCACCTGAGGAATGATTCCTTCAGGGAAGCTTGGGTCCTTTCGGCTGCCTCCAGTGTGGTGTGTGGCCTTTGCTGTTCTAGCAGCAGGCATCCCAAACACTGATCTTTGCTGGGTCACCCGAGCAGTAACACCCACTTTGCCTCTGAGCACGGTCCATATATGAGGCTAAACAGAGGTTTTCGCATCTTAGTTGGTTTGTGCAAGTTTCAGCAGTTTCTCCACTGAAATTGGCAAGAACTCCCATGGTGTTTGTAAAAACTTCGGTTCTGCTGTGAAATGAAAATTGACATTTCAGCACAACACTAAATTCCAACAATTAGGCTTAAATTAAAGTTCTACTGTATTCCCTAGAACTAAGGTTTTCAAAATGTAAAGGGGAGCAATATTATGCTAAATACCAATTCTGTCCTCTCTCATGCAATAATCAGTTTGCAATCATGCCATTCATTCTAATGGCTTTGCATACATTTCTTGCTAGAACTGTCGCATAAAAGGCTTACACTGGGAACCCAGCAAGTTGGCTATTTCTTTCTACTTTCAAAGGTATTCAGAAACACTGGTATTAACTGAAAAGCATTTGCAAGACTTGATGACACAGTTAATTTCATTGCAATTGACCAGACAATGAAGTGGGACACACATAAATATAACACACACAGAGCTCACCAGCGAGGCTGGAACAGCAAAACAGAGAAGTTGGAAGTGCCATCAACATCACCCCGTAACTTGAATACCTGTCCATGGCATCCGTACACTCATAAATCATAAAGATAAACTTTACAATTGTGCTACTCCACCATATTTTCCCTGGCCCAGTGCAGCAGGCAGTGCTTACTTAATGAACAGCCACTCGATATTTTGTTTTCTCATCACTGCTCAATGCATGGCCTAAATCTTATTTATTTCTCCCTAAGTTTAAACCTTACTCCTCAGACAATTATTCTGGAGTCTTCCACTGTGCCTATCAGGACAGTATTTAATACCCACCACTGAAAATTTGAGTCTGTGCTGCTAAAGTTTTGGGGGAAATCTGACAGCCACAAACCCATGTTATTAATGGGAAGTATCCCTTGACTTTAACAGCAGGCAGTGAACTCCTGAATCACAAGTTTGCACTTTTTCAGACGCAGGGATCTCAATATCTCAAGGGACGTCTACACTTTAAAGACAACCAGTTCCCACTGTAGTTCTGCACTGATTCAACACCGTGCAGATTAGGACAAGTGAAACAATCACCTCTCCTACAAGAACCCATGACCATGCTTTTAGGCTTCAAAGAAAACCAGAAACTGCCGCACAAGTGTCTGTGCACATGGAGGAATGCAAGAGAACAGAAGCAAGGTGGGAGCAGAGGAGGAGGGCAGGGGGACACCGAGGCTCTGCACATGCTGCACAGCCCAGGCTCCTCCTGCAGAGCAGCCCTGCGTGCCTGGCTGGGAAGGGCCCGGCAGCCCAGGAGCTTCCTCTGCTCTTCCCCATTTGTTAGGCAGACTGCTAAAATGTTCTCTGCAAACTGGGCTGGGCAGCATAGAGCAAAGCAGCTTCCAGAGCACTCCCAGGTGTTCCCAAACACCCTGACAGCAGCTGCAGCACCCCCATCCCTCCCTCACTACAGACAAACCCCGGAATGTCCCAGCATCCAAACTGCAGCCCGGCTAAAAAAGCAGAATAAAATGAAATGGTCAAATTCAGCTCTCTCTCAGCACAAAGTTTCCTTGGCTGGAAAACTGCATTTTTTTTTCATTTTTACTACACATGTTAAATCCCTTCTGCTTTATGCTAAGTTGCATTCCAACCTTCCACATATTTAGTCACAGTCTTTTTCCAGACACCTAGAGAGCCTTAGAGCTTGACATGTCAAAACACTCGTTGTGTTTGGGTTTCTGGAGGCTGAGGATGACCCTAAAACCGAGGCCAGGCACTACAAGATGACTTTTACAATGACTTTACATTGCACAATCTGCTGCAGGAAACCAAGGATAAATAATGGGATGTGTATTCCATATGAGCATGGATGTGAGTGAGTCCATCTGTTCATCTGCATGGTCAAGGTACCAAATAAAACTGAGCTGCTAACCTATCGTTCGCAAAACAGTCAGAATCTTTAAAGAAGGACAGAAAAACATATTAAAGAATGTTAAAACCCTGTTTTAACTGTTCTGGCCGCCAACAGGAAACTTACTGAATAGAGGCACACAAAAGAAATGACAGTTTTTGAAGCATAAGAAAGGCTTCTGAAAATACAGATCATTTGTATATGTATCAAACAGAAGAGACTTCTCTATACTTTAGCATAAAATGTTAAAACCTCTAAAAAAAGTCTCTAAAAAAGCCTTGAGGCCTCCTATGGCTACACACATTCCAATAGAACTAATGTGATCGGCTTTTTGAAAAGGATATTAATCCATTTCGGGAACAATCTCAGTAGAAGAAGGTGTGGAAATGCATCCAGTCAGCTACTTCACATGATAGCTGGGAGAGCATACAGAGAGGATGTTTTTACAATAAATATTGGGAACAGAGAGTCAATTGTTTCCTGTGCTACAAAGTGGGGACCTTAAAACTGAGTTCCATAAGCAGCAAGGATAATGGACAGAAAGGCTGCACTGATTTACAGCAGCTCTGGATCAACTTCACAGAATTCACAACTTTCAGAGGGCCAGAAATGGGGTTCGTCAGACAAACCTAGATTGAGGCATTTCTGTTTAGACAATTTCACCCAGTCCTGTGCAAACACAGAGAACAGCAGGAGAGAGAGCCCAGGGTGCAGCCCTGCTCTGCAGTTGGTGTCCCTGACCTGCTGGGAAGGGGCAGAGCTGTTGTGTTTATTTTTCCTTGCTGTATGCCTTGGGGCTAAAGGTGACACCATTTGTTTCTCTTTAGGCTCCACATTTATTCTGAGCTTTTGGCTCCCTTCTGTTCATTATTCTGGACCTGGAGCTGCTGCAGAGAGCCCAGAGGAGGCTCCAGGATGAGCAGAGGGATGGAGCAGCTCTGCTGGGAGGAAAGGCTGGCACAGCTGGCATTGTTCACCTGCACAGGAGAAGCTTTGCGTGAGCTCAGGGTGGCCTTGCAGGGCCTGAAGGAGCTGCAGGAAAGATGGAGAGAGACAATTGCCAAGGGCTGGAGGGACAGGAGCCAGGGAATGGCTCCCAGCGCCAGAGGGCAGGGATGGATGGGATCTTGGGAATGAGGAATTGTTCCCTGGCAGGGCGGGCAGGCCCTGGCACAGGGTGCCCAGAGCAGCTGGGGCTGCCCCTGCATCCCTGGCAGTGTCCAAGGCCAGGTTGGACACTGGGGCTGGAGCAGCCTGGGACAGTGGGAGGTGTCCCTGCCATGGCAGGGGTGGCACTGGATGGGATTTAAGGTCCCTCCAGCCCGGGCCATTCTGGAATTTGCACGGCAGTTGTGCGGTACCTTTAGTCGGTTCAGGAGAGGGTAAGGCCTTGATTTCCCATTTGATTTCCCATTTGATCTCCCAAAAGCCAGGCAGTTCACCATCACTCTGGACTGACCCTTCACAGCACTTTTCAGGATGTGGTGCAGTGGTTAAACATAAATGAATGTAACAGCAGCATGTGATGTTGTTTGAAGTATATCCTGTTTTTTGGTTAATGCATGCAGTTCATTTAGCATCTGCTCTATAAATATCGTTTCCTCTTTCCACATCTTCCCAGCACACACCACTGTTTCCATGTGACCATGAATCCTACTGCAGGCAACCTTGTAAGAAAGGAATTTTCTACATTAGAGCAGGGCATTAAACAAAGGGCACTTTATGCTGCAACAGGCCAGCTAAAGAATAGATCTCCAGATTTGCATTCCCTTGACCAGTGAATCTCAAAAGACAGAGTTGCTCAAACTTGAAACCCTTTGTCTTTAGCGAAATTTTGTGAAAGCTTTTGCTTTTGCAAGGTGCACATCCCTCTGTTCTCTGAATTCATCTTGCAGTCTGTCTGATGAGGATCACAGACAGAAGTCTCAGATGATGCATGTTTGCTCTCAGAGAGATTAAAAGGGCTGCAGAGTGGAGATGTGAGAACAGGGCTTCTGGAACAAAGCAGCAAAGAAAGGAAAACACCTCCAGAGTGAAAATTAGAAGAGAAACGGCATTGGAAGGGACAAATTGGAAATAAGCAGAAAACAAAAGGCACAAGAAAGCAGAGGAGTGTTAGTTTCTAGCATGAAGTTGTGAGATACAAACTAGAGCAAAGGCAGATCAAGTACCTCAGGGTCCACCATCAGCCAGTGCCAGCTTCCCTTTGCCTGGATCATTTTCCTTGCAAAGCACTCATTTCATCTGATAGTTCAAGTTCTTTCCTCTTCCTGTTGTTAGCTGCCTCTTCAAAAGCTCTCAGCATTTCATTGCCATGTCTGTCTGGAGATATTCCATTGTGCTGCAGCAGGCTTCTCTAGGAACCAGCAATATGTGTGCCTTCCTCTTTTTTCTTCTCTTTTTTCCCCTTTCTCACTGAGGAAGGCCCCGAAGCCATGTTCTCATTAAATCTTTATGGCTTTTTAAAATAAGAAGCTATTGTGCCATATACCTCCTTAATTATGCACCAATCAGAAAGTTTGAAAGAACAGCTCTGCCCATGACAAGAGGAGCAATGGAAAGGGAAGAAACCTAAGGAAAGACTGCTTCAGCTGTTTTCCTGTAAAACAGGAACCTGTGCAGGCACAGGGATGGCTTGGCACAGGAAAGGGACTAAAGGCTCCCAAGGGAAAAACATTCTGTCTAAGATTCTATTTTTGTCAGATTTACATACTTATTTAGAGGATGTATATGTGATTATTTACTGCCTCAAGTAGGCTTCATGGTGCTCGTAAACCAAACAAATATTCAAAACAGGTGTTTGGAAAACTCTTCAACTTCAAGTGTCCACACTGAGGCACCATGACCTCAAGCATTAGGAATGAGTGACTTTAGAAATAAAGCAGTTTATTGCTGCTTTAGCAATACCTAACTAGCCAGGTTTGGACATGGAATATTTAATGAGCTAAATTATGGCAGATGTGACCTGTGTAAATTGCTTTGGCCTCAGTGACAGCAAGGCCAAAATCAAGAGAATAAATTTATAAAATAAAACCAGCGGTATGATCTGGAATTTCTGTGTCTAATTCCAAATTAGGTTTGTGTTGATTCATACATGTGATTTGGAAGTAACATTACAGATTCATACAAATGTTCTTAAACAATTTGCAAAAATCTCTAGAAGAAAAGTTATTTCTAACACAAAAGCAGTAAATGCTGCAATGTGGTGATAATTCTGATATCATGAGTTGATCCCCGAGGTCAATGCTCCAAGGCCTGAGAAAGATCAGGAAAAAAACACCTTATCCAGTTTTCCCTCTGCGTGGAACTGCCAGTGAGAGTTTATGCTTAGGCTTCTTCAGTTGAAGTTCAGATGATGACAATCATCTAAATTTGTTTGTAATTAGGAGGTTATAATTTTTTCTCCCACCACCTGCACAGCTGGCCCAGGACAGGGAAGGTCCTGGCTGCAGGCAGATGC
>NW_005054445.1:605000-613781 GCF_000277835.1 Geospiza fortis
TCCACGCTGGCTTTCAGGAATGCGACCGTGTTCTTTGCAGCTGCCTCCAAATGGTACAAAATCCCACTCTGGAATAGCAGGCAAAGATTCCCCAGGGATTAAATGCTTTTCTAAACCTAGAAAATATTGGAAATAAATTAACATAATTATTCAAAGCTACTTGTTCATTAAAGCACCAGCGTTTACACTGCAATGCACATCCCTCGTGCATTTTGGCCTGTTTCCCCAGGAAGGGGCTATCCCTGAGCCCAGCAGTGCTGCACAGACCCTCGTGATGGGTTCCCAGAGGAAGAGAAGGGCTGAGGCTGTGCCCAGCAGCCCTGGCTGTGTGAGCAGGCCCAGGAGAACAGCACTGAGCTGTGGCTGAGCCCAAGCCCAGGCTCTGCCCCGTCCCTCCCCAGCCCTGCAGCTCCTCCAGCAGCAGCAGCAGCAGCAGTGACAGATGTTCTGCACGGGTAATCCCTCATCCCTCTAATCCCAGCTGAGGGGGAGGATTGATGGCCACTGGGCACTCAGGAATAAAGAACGTGGAAATGTGTAAGTTGGGGCTGGAATAAACAGTATCAAATAAACATATTAATAACAGTACGGGCATTGGAGTGAGATTAGCTGCTGACACAAATAACATTTATTCACACTACAGGGTGTGATTCCAGAGAAACAACATGAAAGTGCACAGACAAGTACTGCTAAATCAAAAAGGTTTTGCATAAAGCAACAAAACAAAAAAAAAGGGAAAAATATAGCATGAAAAGTGATGATGTTTCCTCTTTTGTCAAGTGCATACAAAAAAAAAATTAAACAGCTGTAGCAGCTACAGGTGCAAAGGAGAAAATATGGGGATCAAATCAATGTTTCTCTTCAAATGTTCATGACTCTTCCAAGTGTGGGACCTGAACAGAGAAGGGAACTGTTTGGTTGTACACCCTGACATAGCTCATCACTAAAATCAGGCACCATTTCATTTTGTGGTGTGGAATTGCCTCTTTAGAAATGTCACCACAGAAACAGAGTGTCTACCTTCCATTTGCTGTGGGTGAATCCATCATGTTCACATCTCAGCACTTGCTTAAAATGCTCTAAATTTGTCATCTGCTGTTCCACTGAACACGGTTGATTCAAACTAAAGGCCTCAGTTACAGATGGAAGCATCAGCAGGTCTGATTTTTGCAAATTTGGCCCCGAAAAATTAAATTATCTAAAGGGATCTCAGCATCACAAATCTGCTTCAGTGACCTGTAATTCATACAGGTGATTTTATCTGAGATTTCTGCTCACAGGCTGAGCAGAAAATAACAGGGCAATTTCTGGGAGGAGTGGAACAAAGAGCTGGGAGATGGCTGGTGCAGCAGGAGTGGAACACACGTGAGGGATGCAGAGGGCAGGATGGGGCTGGAGGCTCTGGGAAGCACCTGGGATTTCTGCCTGGAATGAAAGGGACAGATGGGTTATCCTGACCCCAGGGATTAACCACTGTGCAGGTAAGCACAGAAACACCAACCCCCAGAACTGTACCTTCAAATGCAAAATGTGCATTTGGAAGGAAAGCAGAAGCTGGACGTGCTCAGCTTGACAGGCGGGAAGGACAGGAGGGAAACAGTGGGAAGTAATTACAAAATTCTTTTTTTTTCTTTCACTTTCTGTCCCTAATTTTGCTTTAACCAGGCATCTGCTGTGTAATACAGTCTTCATATGCAAGAGGTACAGAAGTCCATGCGTTTAAAAGGACCTGTGTAGAGTTTCAGTGTCAGACGTGAGCAAAGCTTCTCACTGATTTCATCAAGGCCCAGTCTGTGGGTGAAACCTGATCGCTGACTCCATCAAAATGACACAAAAACCTCTTAAGTCCTTTACAGTCCTTCAACCTCATCTTTTTTTCCATTGTTTTCCAAGCCAAAAAAATAAGGAGACAGAAGAACAAGGGGCAAAATACCAAGTCCTCTATCCTTGGCACACCCTTTGCTCTGACAAGTCAGGAAGATGATTGAAGGCCAGTGAAATGTCCCAGATTTAACTGAATATTTCATGTATTCAGCACAAAGGAAAGACTTTTTTATTCTTCAGTGGTCTCACAAGGAATAATGGAAGTGAGCTCTGGCTAATAAAGTGGTTGTATCCTGAACAAGCAGAGTTGAGTAAACTCTTTCTCTGACAAACTTAACCACAAGTCAATTGGAATCTTCTTACATCTCAAGAAATTGGCTTTATTTCAATTTTTCATAATGAAAAAGCATTCTGATGGATATATAGGACACAAAATCTGAGTTTCCATGGATAATTATGGTCAACTCAAGACTGACAATGACTTTCAAGATGAACCGGGTGCGTTTTTAAAAGGGCCAGGCTCAGTGTCCTGCTGTCAGTCCTAACTGGTGATGTGGTTGCTGTCAATCAAATAAAACTTGGGAGACCAGTCCTCCACTTTATCCTCTATCCACAGGCATCCTCACTGAATTAGGCTCTGGAATTTCCTACCTCTGCACTGAAAAAATGCGACTAAAAGTCCCTTTCAGTCTCAGGGGTACTGTAGGAAGAAGAAGCATGTGGAAAATGAACCAGACTCTCAACTGTCAGGGATGAAGGCTGCACATCTGACACCTAAAACGTTCTCCCATCGTCTGCTTTGAGGGCTGGCACATCCCTTGGAACACGTACCTGTGAGGAGAACAGTACTGTGATGTTTCCTCGATTTCTGAGAGCTGAGGGCAGCAGAATTCTCACCTCACAAACAAACCTGGCTTCCCTCTCAGTGGGGTGGCACGAGCTGCCTTCTGCTGTGCCAGTCACAGCCAGGCCCCCTGGAATCCTCCTCACACTCACAGTGAGCTCCCCATGGGCTGCCAACATCTGTCAGAAAGGAAAGAACATCTTAAAGCACCCACCACATCTGGGAGGAAAAGATAGCAGACTGCTTCCAGAGGAGAAAAATGCTGAAATGCAGTAGCACAATCTCTGCTGAAGCACAGTTAGAGGAGGGTTTAGGAGAACCAGACTCTGCTGCAGGGTGAACCAGGATGGTGGAACTGCCCCTGCCAGAAGCCACAACACAAGGAATGAAGGGTCTGAACTCAGCAATGTGACAAACCCTGATGCCAATCCAGCTTCATCTGTGCACGTCATCTCTGTTGCCTGCCCGCTTCTGTCTCCCAGAGCAGCAGGAGAGACCCCCAGGTTCCCGGCCCCTGGGCTAGGAGAGCACCCAGCAGTTTGTTGATGATCAGCAAAGATCTGCTGCTGGTTGGGATCTAGTTCCAGCTGTCCTGGCAGGAACAGAGCAGATCTGGAAGTGCCATGGGGAGGGAGGGCTGCTTCCAAAGCTTGCACATTTCCCTAAGATTTGCATTCCAAACAGGCCACAGGACTTACCCCAAAATCACTTGGTGTCCTGACAGCAGCAGTGAAAAAACACTCCATGGAAAAGGAGTCGAGTGCTTTCATGGGAGGGCGCAGAGCTCTGGTCAGAGAATGGCAAAACTCTTTTGGTGTGTGGGATGAACCTCCTGTTCCCACCATCACTGCTCTGCTGTCTGCTGAACACAAGGAGAAAAGCAAATTGTGTCCCTGCCTGGCTGTGATGGTGTTTTCCTCGAGGTGCTGCCTTTCTGTACATCTCTGCACCAGCCCTGAGCAGAGGCTGTGGGCACAGCAGAAGGACAAAGCCTCTAAATGAGCCCAGAATTTCCCATGGCTACATTGTCAGGCACAATCCTTATGGAAGCACCTAAAAGTAAACCTTATAATCTAATTTTCCCCCTTTATTTGTTAAGCAGCAACACTAATGATTTGATTGTGAAACACTTATGCATATGAATGAGCTTTTTCATAAGGCCTGATTTTAATTAAAAAGCAAACCCAACTTTAAAACAAACCCAACCCAAACCCAGCTTCCAGAGCCAAAAAGAGGAAAAAACTCTGTGGAAGTGGGGCAGGAACAGTGCAACTGGTACCAGCTATTAAACAGAGCTACACTGCTGTAATTTTATGAATTCTTTTAGAAACCACAAAGAAATACGCATTATCTGCCAGAGGAAAAATAAACAAGATTGAGGCAAAAGAGGGAGTTCTGAGGTTACTGAGAAGGTGTTTGAAAGAAATTGGGTCCAGGTAAGGAAAGGGCTCAGGAGAAAAGTGCAAGCAGCCAGAGAAGGTCAGTGAGGAACAACACAGGCATGGGCAGGCCTAGAAACAGAGCTGGAAAATGCTCTGACAAAGAGTCCAAGAGCTACAACAAGTTCTTCTGCAAACAAAGATCAGTCACGTGGTTTCTCCTCCACTGAAATAAAACAACAGAGGGACACAAGCTGGACCTTCATCTCACTGAGTGATACTGACAGTTATTTTAGAGGAAAGCTAATTCCTAATCCATATTTCTGTATTTCAAAAATCAGGTTTCAATTTGTACATACTGTTGCAAGACTTTTGATTCCATAACCTGCACTCTCTAGTTTCCTTACTAAGGTCTAGCAGAAGCAGTTCATTACTTGACTTCTGATGAACGAATTCAAACCAAAGCCTGGATATTTTTTCATCCTTTTTTTTTTAATGAACAAATCAGAAGTCCAATGTTTGAAATTGTAGTTCTCATTACTTAATGAGGCCAAATTAATAGCACACATATAATTTCATGTAAAAAATTTAACTTTCTATATCTTTAGAGAGAATTAAGAGTTCTGCTACATTTCAAATGAAGTCATTCCAACCAGCAGTCAATGCAAAGTATCTTGATAAATTCTAAGCATTTTCTACTCTCATGTCTGATTTTAGCCCTCTATCTTCTCCATGCGGCAGCTCTCAGCTTTCCCATCTTTGCTTCACAAGTGGCCATCAGTGCAGATATCTGTGAAATCACCTGTTTACCTCATACACTTAACCAGGTATAGCTGCTAGAGATCAACCAGGTATAGCTGCTAGAGATCAGAGCACCAAACCCACAACTTCTATTTATTTCTCTGTAAACCAACTCTCTGTTTACAAAACCTATATTTTTTTATTTCCCCACAGAGCAGGCTTTGGTAATTTTCTTTCTCAGCAGCAAAAATAGACCCTTTGTGCTCCAGATTACTGCTGCATTGCCTTCCAATTTGCCTCTGTGTATCAGCAGAGAGGTGACCCTCAGGCAGCCCCAGGGCTCTTTGAGACTCAGATTCACGGCCCCAGCCCAGCCAGTTCCTCCCGTGGCTGCCTGGAGCTCAGCACTCCCCCTGCAGAGGGAGCAGCAATGCATTTCCTTTATTTATTCACATTTTTCTCCAAGTCCATCACAGCGTTGGTCGATCAGCCCTGATCAATGCTGAGGTGTCAGTTTAGATGTAAACCCTTTAAAAAGCTGCACTTTGGGGCTTAACAATAATCAGGAGGTTTCTAACCAACATATTTATTGAGCTTGAAAGCATCACCCTCAGACCAAATGTGTTTGACTCTTCATTCACATCACCACAGCAGAACCTTAAGCAGCACTTTGCACTGGAAAACTCCTAAATATCCCAGCTCCAGAGGTGAACTCCTTGGTAATTTGATTGTAATTCAGCTTTCAATGCTTTCCTGCTTCCTTGTTTGCTGCAAGTTAGGCTGCTGTGCAAACTATAGGGACTCTAGGGACCGCCCTTTCCCCCCAAAGAAAACCCCCAAATCCCCCAAGCAGTGTTTTCAGACAGCCCTTCAGGGCACACCTGCAAAACCTTATTTCCTTTAATGTTCTCCAGAGACATTAATTAATCACTTATCAGGTCATGAGCCCAGAGAATATTACAAAAGGGTTTTCCAGGTGCTCTCTGTGCTTTCAGCACGGGGCTGTGCTGACACCACTTTGCCCAGGAGAACTCATGTGGTTCTGTTTAGGTGAAAATGTTATAAGCAGCATTGTAGGCTTTCTGAATATTGATTTTTGTAAAACAAGTCTTAAAAGTTCACTGCTCTCCTTCTTTCAAGGGGAAATCACTGGTATTGAGGACTGCAAAGATGGAGATGTGGCTGGAGCATCTCTTATGAGGAGATGGTGAGGGAGCTGGGCCAGTTAAACTGGAGGAGGCTGACAGGAGACCTTATCAATGCACATGGATATCTGAAGATGATGGAGCCAGACACTTCTCAGTGGTGCCCAGCCGCAGGAAAAGGGGAGAGGGGAGCTAAGGGGAACACAGGACGTTCCATCTGAATAGGAGGAAAAGCTTCTTTGAGGGTGACAGAGACTGGAGCAGGATGCCCAGAAAGATTGTGGAGCCCCTTCTCTCAAGATACTCAAAACCCACCTGTGTCACCTGCTCAGGGGTGACCCTGCCTGGACCAGATGATCTCCAGAGGCCCCTTCCAACCCCAACAATTCCTTGATATGCATTTGGTACAACACAGACTCACTGATATGAAAACATAAAAAAGACTCTGCAGGCAAGCCCTGAGAACTGCCTCTAGGATCTCCTTTGCATCTCACCAGCACCTGCATTAAAGAGGGCTTGGCCACAGAGTGATGCAGAAACTCTCCTCTCAACAAGCCCTAAGTGTAGCCCATCCTGGAAAGCATGCAGAGCAAATTAGTCATCTAAAAGCTCCCATTTTGGCATGGGGAGAGGTAAAATGTTACACTGATTTCCCAAGTGTCTACAAGGTAGATCAAGTAACACTAAAATGAAATCGTCAACCTGGAACATGATTTTCACTGAGATATCCTTAATGCTTTGGAAATAAATATTGCAGAGGATTTCCAGTCCAGCCCAGCTCTGATGTGCAATATCCCTTTATCAACTCTTCCCTCTTGTCACACACTCATTTCTGCCCTTTTTCTGAAGATTGCTGCAATCAGCCCCTAATGTGGTACTCATGAGGGTCTGGTAAGGATTGAGGATTACAAGATTTACAGTGACTGAACCCATGAATTGATACAGAACATTTTACTTCTGGCTCTGTCTAAACTTGATCCTTTCCTATACACTTTATCCTAATTAAATACAATTTCCATTGATGCTCATCACAAGTCATAGGAAGAGCCCAGTCCAAAATGCACGTGGCTGCTCTGCTCCATGTGCTCCCTGGTCCTTTGCTCTACATGGTACAAGAAGTAAAAAATCCTGGAGAACTCTGTAAAAGAAACCTGATCTCTGGAAACAACACAAGGAGGACCCTGAACTGTTGGAGAGAGTGCAGAGGAGGCCATGGAGGGGCTGAGGGCACTGCAGCAGCTCCTCTGTGGAGCCAGGCTGGGAGAGCTGGGGCTGCTCAGCCTGGACAGGAGAAGGTTGTGTGGAGAGCTCACAGCTCCTGCCAGGCTCTGAGGGGCTGCAGGGAACCCAGAGAGGGACAATTGCTCAGGAACTGCAGTGACAGGATACAGGGGGCAAAGGGGACAAATTGAAAGAGAGGTGGTTTAGGTTGGACGTATGGAAGGAACTCTTTCTTCTGGGGGTGGGCAGGCCCTGGCACAGGGTGCCCAGAGCAGCTGGGGCTGCCCCTGGATCCCTGGCAGTGCCCAAGGCCAGGCTGGACACTGGGGCTGGGAGCACCTGGGACAGTGGGAGGTGTCCCTGCCATGGCAGGGATGGCACTGGGTGATTCTTAGGGTCCTTTCCAAACCATTCTGTGATTCCATGATCCTTAACTCCTTAAGGAAAACCTTCTGGAAGGTTCTCTGTTTGAACAAAAGCAGAGTTCAGTCTCTGCACTGTCAGGCAGCAGCTGCTCTCCTGACCACAGAGGGCACATGGTGTCACAGCACACAGAGCTGGGCTGCCTGCAGAGCAGCACAGGAGCTGCCCCGTGTGCTCTGGGGTTTGCTCAGATCTGAGATCCAAGTGTTTTCTTCCCTCTGCTGTACCACTTGCAGCACTGGAAAAGTGGGAATATCCCTTCCCATCCCATGATACAATGACATAAGACCAATGTAGCGTCCTGGAATTTAAGCAGCTGCAAGCATGAAGACCCCACTTGTGGATTCTCACTTCTCCATGTCTCTCCTGGTACTTGCAGCTTGGGAGGTGCCTTTGGTCCCTGAGCAGCACATGAAAATAGCATTGCAATTTCAGAAGGAACTGTAGCATCATTTCATTAAGAGATACGGGGCTGACATTCCTAAAAATACAACTTTGGTGCTAAATAGACACCTGGCATCACAAGCTGAAAGCAAACATTGCTTTAAAAGCAAAGCAAGCTTTTAAGTAGGAGCTAAAGTGGAACTCTCCCTCCTTAAACCTACAGAGTTTCTCCACACTCCACTTCTCCTGGGACCTCTCACGAGTGCTAATTAGTCATGTTCCAGGTTACTGGAGCATTTCTTTGTCTCCCATCCTGCCACAAGAGGGAAGGACAGTCTGAATCACAGAGTTAGAGAGAAGACAGGAAAGGAAAACAACTCTTCATTTCAACTTTCTTCTTTCCTCTCCAGAGCACATGCACACACTGATTTAGAGCCTGCACTGATTTGTTCCATCCAGTTACATGATATTCCAACAGCAGGAAAATGCCTCACAGCATTGGAGTCCATCTGCAGGGAAATTTCCAAAGGGGCTGCTCATGGAACAAAGGACCACGGACCTGTCGCTTTTATCCTCTCTGAAATCTTGGCAAGTAACTTCATAAAAACGTTTGGTTGTTGACTTTTTTTGTTTTTCTGTTATTTTACTATGTGAAATCTTCTCCTTCTACTGCAGAGAGGACCCTACTGCCAACTGAACGTTACAGACAACATTTCTGGTGGCCCCAATCCTGAACTTGGTGCCCACCCTGCCAAGGCCAAGCACATGTGAGAGCCGTTTCAGCTCTGCTCCTCCTCTCTGCAGGTCAGGCTGTGCTCAC
>NW_005054445.1:613791-615258 GCF_000277835.1 Geospiza fortis
GAATATGGCTTGACTCCAAGGGAAAAATCAGGCTTCAGACTTGTGAAACACAAAACCAGTCAAGATGGTCACTGGAACACACATGGAAGAAAGGAGCTGGGGCAGCATTTTCAGTATCAGATTAATATTTTATACTTTGCTACAGTTCCCCACCTGTGGTGCTCTTGAGTCAACACTGAAATAAGAGCTGCAGGGAACTGAGGACCCTCAGCTCCCAAAAATCAGAAGATAAAAAAAAATCAGCTTCCTTTCTTCACATCCCTCCAAGTGCTGTGTCAGAAAAAGCTGACAGGAGAAGCTGAGGAGACAGGATGGGGTGAAGCTGTAAGAGATGCTGAGAAACCAGAGGGTTTACTATGGAATGTGGTACAGCAGCCAAGCTCCATGGCACTGGTTCAGGAAAGCAATTATAAACATTCTTAACTGCCTCCCTCAGGAAATGTCTTAATAAGGTACTTCTCTTTAAAAAATATACTGTATGCTGGGAGGTGTATGTCCTGAACTGGGACTGCATCTGGAGATAAGATCCTCGTGGAAAAATGGGGCTCATCCAAGGTCCAGAGAATAAAAAGTTCTTTTGGGAAGTTAAAAAAAAAAATAATTAGTTAACATTTTTATACTCCTGGCCAAGGAACCTTAGACCTGTGATATATTGAGCACTTCCAGGGATCCAGGGGCAGTCACAGCTTCTCTGAGCACCCTGTGCCATGGCCTGCCCACCCTCTCAGGGAACAATTTCCTCCTAATATCCAATCTAAACCTGTTCTCTGTCAGTGTGAAGCCATTGCCCCTTGTCCTGGCACTCCAGACTCCTGTAAATCTCCATCTTTCCTTCAGGCACCTTCACAGTGCATGCAGAGGTCCCTCCCCTCTTCCTGGAACAAGCTGCAGCTCCATCATTCCAGGTCTTAATGTGACCACATCTGTAAAGGACATGATGGCTCCTAGGCATTTTCACAAAATTCCAAAGCTTCCAGAAAGCTACAAATGAATCAATGTACCACCATGTGGAGGGTCACTTTTACAGGGCACTGGGATTTTTGCCAGTCCCTGAGGCACCAGCATTATTTCTGCCTGGCCTGGGTATGGGCAGAACTCAGCACAAACTTTCCCACAGACACCAAACTGAGGAGTAAAGGATCATCCAGAGAGAGGATCCCCTGCACCAAGAACTTGTGAGGAATGGGGAGAAAAGCAGGGGAACTAGGAGACACAGGGCACCCCACAAAGAGCAGGATTTAGGTTGAGGCTGGATGAGATCTCCCTGCTGGTGGTCTCTGGTGGCACTGTCCACCTCTGAAGAGGCCCAACAGGCCCACAGAGGTGGCTGTTCTCTCTCTCTGTCTGATTTTATTCCTGCTTTCATACCCACAGTCACTCTCCTTTATCCCATAAATCTTCCAGCACTTCCAATACAAGCAGAAGCACAGAGAATTCATCATGAAAAAATGGCATAACAATGCTGAG
>NW_005054445.1:615271-618283 GCF_000277835.1 Geospiza fortis
CCTGCTGAAAATGAGGGTGTGAAACAGCAAGGAAAGCGACAGCTCTTTAAGAGGTCCAAGGACCTCACTCTTACTAAAAGAAAATGAGAGTAAGGAATCCAGGCTCTTCTGAAAGACCTCCAGCCATCATTTTCAGCTGCATAAAGGAAAACATCTCGTAGAAGCAGCTTATCTACAGCACTGCAGCTAAACCAGTGTCTAAACTGCTATAATTCAGTGTCCTTTGGACACTGGAGATTCTGGGAAAAGATAATCCTGCTCCTTCAAACATAATCATTGCTCCTCCCTTTAATATAATGTGTATAAAAATATAGGATCAGGCTTGAATAGGCAGGACACATGTGAAAGCCATTGAAGAATTTGCAGAGACCTCTGCTGTCTGTGTGGGTGGGGTGGGATATTTCAGCCCAAGTCTGTTTTGAAATACACCAAAGAGAAAATAAAAAAAGCAAAAGCTGAGAACAACTGCAGTTCAGTCAGGTTTTTTTCTAACAGAAATAGATAATGGAAGAAGAGCAGCTAAAATTCCAAAAACTCTTGAGAAGATTGTAAAAGTTTCTGTTTCATTAAAAATTTTCAGCATGTTCACAAAATCCAGAAGAATATAACAAAAATAATAAATGCAATTTATGGTGGGCTTTTGCTTCTAACTGTAAAAATACAACTTCCAAGCTGTCTTCTGCTCTGACAAATTGTGAGAATGAGCGAACAAAAGGAAGAAAACAAAAGTCAAAATGAGAAGGAAGCTGCCTCCAGCCCGCAGCCTGAGTGCTGCAGGAGATGGATGTGGGGTGGGCATGAAGTCAAACTGCAGCAGAATAATGGGAGAGGGTTTTAGTCTGGATTTAAACACTGAAAAAAGAAATAGGGGAAAGAAAAAAGGGGAAAAAAACAAAAGGAAAGGATTTAAAAAAAAGGGAAATGGAACAGTTAGATATGACTGAGCTGAGACATTCCTGTACAAGAAGTGTAAAAGCAACTATCACCTTTCAGGTATTTATAAAGTAAGCAACATAAAATCCAGCCAGGCCAGTCCCAGAGCTGCACAAGGGAATTTTCACAGGGCTCCTATTAGCTGCACATTTTCCCACATTCCTCAGGGCAATGAACACATTTCCTGTTGAGAAAGGCGAGAGCAAGGCAGTCCATTTATCTGAGGGAGTGAGCCCATCTTATCACAGTGTCTGAGCAGATCAAAGCCTCCTCACACCCCCAGCACTGCCACCAAAACTGGGGAGTGTCTGAACAAACTCCTCATTCCCTTAAGTAAATTAAACAGTCCAAAAAAAAGTGAAAGCATCAGTGCCTTCAGCAGAGCTTTGCTGCAGTGCTGGCAGTGGAGCAGGGGGCTCTCCTGCCCTGGGAGGAGGATAACACACCACAGAGTCAGCTCCCGGCCTGCATCTCCTGTCTAAACCTTTGCAACGCATTGTGCCAAAAAATATGTGCTGAGGCTTAAAATACCCAGTCCTGCTTGTCACTGGGCTTTTCAATCTCTTCTAATGGACTGCATCCTGCTTGACAACTTTCAGCTGAAAGGGATTCCAAGTATTTATTTTCCACATACAATTCCTATTTATATATATAAATGCTTTCAAAATGGTCTAGATTTTCAAGTGGTCCTAGGAGTGTCAAATTCAATTTTTTAGAATGAAATACAGACTTCTCAATCATGAGAGCACTTCCTAAAACATTATTCTGACTGTAACACTAGCTGAAAAAGAATTCTGTAAGTAAACATCAATTCGAATAAAACCCAAAAATGCCCATAGGCTCACCCCTAGTTTATCCAATTAGTCGTGTGTTTGAGAGATTACAGCAGTTATCAACATCAGAAAATACTCCTAATGAACCAGCTGGGAGGTTTGACTCCATGGGGTACGTGTGGATGGTTCACTGTGACTCCTGTATTTAACGTATTCCTTCAGCTAACCAGGACTAGCAGTAGTTAATTAACTCCTGGTTCTTTGAAATCTACAGACCCAGGGATTAAACCTGAAAAATCCCAGGCATCTTCTACTCCCAGTGCAGCCAGGACAGAGTCCCAGAGAGCCAATAGGTAAACTTGAAGTAATCTTATATAATTAATGGAAAAATCCTGTAACTTTTGTACAGCAGGTGGGTTTAGGAAAAGGATCTCATAAAACCCCCAGAAGCCAATTGAGAGATTACAAGTACCATAATATGCTGCAACATTCCTTCTGTAATTCCTCTGTGCTGAGATTCCAGCCAGGGAATGAGATGGAGGTGTGTCTTTATGTCTCTTAAATTGTCATTTGATTAAAAGTCAGCAGCTGCATCATCTGAAAAAATACAGTGCTCATGCTGGGAAGTCACAAATGCAAACTGCACTTTATTAAACCAGTTAGAAGCTGTTAAAATGCAGAATGCTGCTGGCACACCTTTTAGAGCAGATACTAAAATGTGCATCATGTGGGCACCTTAAATGAGTCACTTTTAAAAAGATTTATTTTTCAATCATTCCATAAACAGGAATAAATCAAAAACAACTCAGTCTTTCACCCCACTGAGATAAAGTAAATGCAAATGCTGTTTTCAAAGTTAATTGGCTCTGAAACACTTAAGTCTTGGGAAATAATTTTGAATGACAAAACTTTTGCAAAACATATATTTTTCTATATCTGTAATCTTTTTTTAGCATTTGCAGCTCCTGAAGCATAGTTTCAATAAGTTAACAGAGCTCCATGCAAATGCTGGAAAACATATTATCCCTCATACGAAATCAGGTTAATATTTGTCCTTATTCTAGTGCTGAAATAAGAGGCTGAGACAGGACTGGAAGTGGAATGTAAAGGGTGTAAGTGTGGCTGGTGACACAGACAAGGCTGTGCCCAGCTGTGCTGGCAGTGGCTCTGTGCTGGCAGTGGCTCTGCAGTGGCAGTGGCTCTGCAGTGGCAGTGGCTCTGTGCTGGCAGTGGCTCTGTGCTGGCAGTGGCTCTGTTCTGGCAGTGGCTCTGCAGTGGCAGTGGCTCTGTGGTGGCAGTGGCTCTG
>NW_005054445.1:619198-622941 GCF_000277835.1 Geospiza fortis
CGCTTAGTGCCGGGCGCGATCCGCAGCCTGCGGAATGTGGAGCATCCGGGCCGGCCTTCGGAGCGGTGCTGCCGCCCGTCCCTGTCCCCAGAGGAGCCGCTCCGCTCCCGACGACGCGGCCGTGCCAATGCCCTGTGCGCTGGCACGGGGGGTGCCAAGGTGGCCCGCCCTGGATGGCACGGAGGGTCCTGCCCATCCCAGCGCCCGGGATGCCGTGCCCAGGGGCCGGGATGCTGCGGGCACTGCTCGGGAGTGCGGAGAGCCTTGGGCTCTGCCGAGAGGAGGACATGATCAGGGTCATTCTGCTGCTCCGTGTCTGGTCAGTGTCCCCTGCATAGCCATGAGCTCGGCCAGCCTGGTGTCCCCTCCATGGCCATGAGCTCGGCCAGCCCGGTGTCCCCTGCATAGCCATGAACTCGGCCAGCCTGGTGTCCCCTCCATGGCCATGAGCTCGGCCAGCCCGGTGTCCCCTGCATAGCCATGAACTCGGCCAGCCTGGTGTCCCCTCCATGGCCATGAGCTCGGCCAGCCCGGTGTCCCCTGCATAGCCATGAACTCGGCCAGCCTGGTGTCCCCTCCATGGCCATGAGCTCGGCCAGCCCGGTGTCCCCTGCATAGCCATGAACTCGGCCAGCCTGGTGTCCCCTCCATGGCCATGAGCTCGGCCAGCCCGGTGTCCCCTGCATAGCCATGAACTCGGCCAGCCTGGTGTCCCCTCCATGGCCATGAGCTCGGCCAGCCCGGTGTCCCCTGCATAGCCATGAACTCGGCCAGCCTGGTGTCCCCTCCATGGCCATGAGCTCGGCCAGCCCGGTGTCCCCTGCATAGCCATGAACTCGGCCAGCCTGGTGTCCCCTCCATGGCCATGAGCTCGGCCAGCCCGGTGTCCCCTGCATAGCCATGAACTCGGCCAGCCTGGTGTCCCCTCCATGGCCATGAGCTCGGCCAGCTTGGGGTCCCCCCCATGTCCAGCCTGGGCTGTGGCACTGGCAGCTCCCTGCCTCCTCCTCACGCTGCCTGCTCCGCTAGCCAGACCCTGCTGGAATACAAATCCTGCCTGCATCCCTCCATCAATCCCTGCACACTCTCCTTCTCTGCCTTCTCCCTTCCATCCCCAGCCACAGGATGCTTCAGGCAAAAGGCAAGAACATTGTAATAAAATGACATCTCCAAACAGAGAGCCTATTTTTTTTCCCCGAGGCCCCTGGCTATCTCAGTTTCATTACATGTCTCAGGAGGGGGCATCACTCCCTGACAACTAACATCTGGCCCAGGAGACCTCCTAATTTAAAACAACAAACTAATTATTGTCACCTACTCTTTCCTGTAGCTTTTATCTTTATTTATTTTTTTCCTGGAAGAAATATGTCAGCATATTTTTCATTTGAACTGCGAATCCTCTGGGGTTTCTCCCCCTTAAGTACTCTTAACTTTCTTCCACGGAGAGGAAATCCATATTTTATCAATCAGCTTCAATTACCTTCTGTATTTCATTCTGTGGTGTTGAATTATGAGTTGGAAGAATGTTGTGATTAAAGACCTTACAAACATCCAGATATCAGAACCACCAATCTTCCTGCCCACATGACTTGCTGTAAGGAACACTGAGCTGACATTAGGGGAGATTTTGTTTACTGCAATTCCTTTTTCAAATTGGAACTCTCGGTCTCTTTGTTAGAATATTGATAGAAGGAATAAAGAGCTAGAAGCATTTATTTGGAAAAAAAAAAAGTGATTTAAAAAGTCTCACTTTTATTTCTTTTCCTCCCAGAGTGCTGTTGGAGATCTGGAGGCCAGGCTGATTTTTTCTTTCTGGGCAAGGAAGAGCTACAGGGGCTTTATTCTGTGGAACAAACACTGCATTCATGGCTCAGACATGAAAAGTTGTCACCAATTTTCCATGCCTCTTTGGCAACTTATTTACCAAAATCTGTTCTTCAATTTTCCTGCCTTTAAACTGAGGCTCATAGTTCTAAACTTACTTCATGCACTGTTCTTCAGTGCTTTCAAAGCTGAAAACTTTTAGAAAAACTCAGCATTTTTTATTACTGCTAGTGAAAAATTCCATCAGTCCACACAACAAATATTCACCAAGATTACCATAGAGCTATGTCTGAGAAGATGATTTTTTTTTCAGGTTTGATGGGGAAAAGATCAGTGTAGCCAGGAGGAAACAGTAGAAAGTGAAATCACAGCCCATTTTAAATTAATATAAGTTTTAAATTGATATTGATGATGTCAGGATTTTATTTTTGACCTACTATAGAGCTACAATCCCAAGCCAATCCAGTTTCTAGGACATCCTGGACACAACAGCACCTTATGCCCTTTGGTTGTTGGGTACATATCATCTACCAAGAAAATCTCCAAAATAATTTAGCAGCTTGAGAGACTCTTTCCTCAGGAATCATCCATCCAACCCACAAACCCCCAGATGGACACATCTTTGGATCACCCCAAGAAAATACTTTGTCTAAAATGAAAAAATAGTCTTTTTAAAGAAAGGAAAAAGCCCTTTTTCAAAATAAGCAAACAAAAAAAACCCAAACCAAAACAAAACCAAAATTGCCTTTTAATTTGAGGCTAATCACCATCAATCATGAGTTCTACAAGAAAGAGGGAAATTTTTTCTCCATGACAATAAAGCATTGATGTCATCATTAATGACAAAAATGGGCCAGTTAGGAAAAGAACAGGGAGAAGAGAAGAAAATTAAACATTGGGCTCCTAAACTTAGAGGGAACAGAAAAGTGAGGCTGTTCCAACCCTTTCTGCCCCTGCCTATTGTCACCTGAGCACCTCCTGTCGGACCCCATGGCCATGGGGCCATGTGTGGGGGCACTTTGGGGCCACCAGGCAGCACCACCAGGTCCATTAGCACTGATTGATTGATTGATTATCACATTCCAAGGCTCTGCCCTTTGATGCAGACCAGAGCTGCCTCCATAAGCAAATGCTTGGAGGGAGATGGGAGCAGTAAATAGCCAGCCCAGCCTGGCCAGGCCCAGGGAAGGCTGATAAAATGTTCCAGGCTCCTCAGGAAGCAGTTGTGTTTTACTGCTCACACTTATTCCATAACACAGAGTAGGCTCCTGGCCCCTGGATTTTTACAATTGAGAACACAATGCTTTCAGCAGAAGGAGGTGATGCTGCCAAAGCTATGCTTTTTATCTGAATATGTTGCTCTAAACAAAAGTAAGTAAATAAAAAAAAATCTCTTTTGTTTACCTTCATATTTTCACTGTAGGAACAACCCATGACTAAACTCTCTCTTTAAGAAGCCTGGAGTTTATTGAAAGAGCATGGGTTCCTTGATTGTGCTTTGCAGGAGAGCAATAAAGGGCTCATTTAAGTTTAAACTGGCTGTAGAAGTCTTTAAAATTATTAACATTATCCATCTTTATGAAGAACAATTTTATCCTCACTTTTTTATCCTGGTATCAGGAGATGTTACCGCAGATGGTTTTACATTCCTCAGTGAGGTTGTTTTCAGTCCCTCTTGCTGACAGCACAGGACTGAATTGCCCAGTGCAGCCTGGCTCTCCCTCCCTGTTTCTGCAGCCCCTCAGGAGAGCTGGCTGTGTAAAGAAGCCGGGATGGGGGGAAATTTTGGCAGAACTCTCCATCAATCACTGGGGCCAGGCTGAGGGGCTGGTTTACAGCAAAAGGAGTTTTGAATATGATGAGAGAGATAAAGAATGTTGGTTTAGGCCCAGGAACTTCAGCTGGGGGGGATTCAGCAG
>NW_005054445.1:622951-647891 GCF_000277835.1 Geospiza fortis
CCGCATGGAAGCCAGATGACAGCAATTTAGTCCAGGCTTTCAGACTCCCCGGGAGTCCCATTTAGTGCCACTGGATGGAATCCTGGCTCATGACAGATATCTCAAAGGGATGGCAATGCCTCTGGCTTTCACTGTTGAGTCTCAGAACTTCTCCCCACCTTTTAGGCTCATTGGAGAGAGTGGATTTTAGCCTGGGAAGATCTAAGAGTTAATGTGGTCCTTCAGTGATTTGCTGTAAGCTGGGAGTGAGGAACTCCACGGTGCCCAGCACCTGAGGGACCAGGCGAGTCCAAGCCCTGACCTGCAGTTTCAGCAGCTTCTTTTTCTCCCACTCAATTACACAGTGACAAGGGCAAAGCAGCCCTTATCACCCTCAAACTTCATGGGGACCCTGGATCCCAGGCAGAGTGGCTCTGTGCTCCTCCAGGGAACGATCCAGTGCACATTCAGATTCCCAGTGCTGCTGAGCCTGATTTCTGCACACCCCAGGGACTGCTTAGGACCAGGGAAGCAGATTTCCCTCATGTACCATTGAAGTCTGAGCTGAACTGAAAGGCAGAGTAAGAAAAGACATAATGCAGTTGTTTACTTAAAATGTTTGAGCACAAGAAGTTACTTTATCATGTCCCAGCCAGTGGCATTGAATTCCCCTGAGCTCCCAGCACGTGCTTGCGTGCTTGCCTTGGTTTTGGCCTGTGTGATTTGGGAATGAGCTGCTTGGCATTTGTAACACACCCAGTAATCTGGCACAGATCAAAATGATCTTTGAATTTTTTACTTTTTGGTCTTCTGGGGTTTGCTTTTGGCTCCTAACAGCATGACCTTGATGCAGATCCAACAAAAAATTTAAAATACTTAACGGCATAAGTTTAACTAGATCATTACTATAATTATTGCAAGAGTACAAGCATCTACTGGCATTTCTTTTAAAAGGAGAAATTTGATAGGGCTGTTTGGAACAGCTCTGAAATACACTGAGATTCAGGTTATTTTATGCATATGGTTGTAATATAAAAGGACAGGCAACAGGAATAATATTTTAAAAAATAAAATTAGAAACATCTCTCCAATCAGAGCATTTGCACTCAGAACTGAGACGTCACCAAGAAAATTCTACAGGGTCTGAGCTGCAGCTTATCTTTACTTAAAGGTGCAGATACAAGAGTTATGAGAATTTCTATGATGCAGAGAGAGAGGCAGAAATAACTGTTCAACATTCAAAGAACCCCATTTCCCCTTTTCCTGTCATTACCTGGGCTCAGACTCTGCAAGGTGCTCAGCAGCCACTCTTTCGGACAACACATACTCCCCAATTTCCCACCTTATTAAACAGCTCTGAATAGAGAACATAACACAAGTAATTATTCAGTGACCAGGGTTATCAGGAAATACAGCACAACACTTTCCTGAAGTGAGACCCCTACTTTTGCACATGGTTTAAAAGGAGCTGAGAAACACTGGCTGGCATTTGAGAGTAATGGTGTTACTTCCAGGTTTAGTAGACAAGGCAAGACAGAGACCATGGGGAAATAGAAAGAGGTGTCACCTCTTTCCACTTCAGGGATGAACAGGGTGGGATTATTGGGGTGTCTCTGCAGGGACAGGAGCTGGGTCAATGATCCTGGTGAGTCCCTTCCAGCCCTGGATATTCTGTGATTCTGTGAAATATTTAGAGACCCAGCACTCAGTGAACTCTCAGGTGACCCTGCTGGTTTCCCACAGCACAAATCCCTGTGTGCTGGGATCCCCTCCTCACTCCCTCCATGGAACTCTGCCTTTTGGAGCAAAGCACAGCATCCCCCTGCAATGAGCAGCCTGGTCTGTGCTCAGCATCCTGTGGCATCTTCAAACAATCTCCTCTCATTTTCTAAGAAGCCTAAAAATAACCTATTGAGATTGATACATAGGGAATTTATTTTGAACTGTAGTTGATATGGAAAAAAATCAGTGTTTGAAACTGTGTCATTTGGGAGATTATGGCTAGTTAGGTATTTGTTTTTACTGGCATAAAGGTGCCTTAAAGTGAAAGGTGGGGGGGGATGACTGAAAAGTAAGTTTGGTCCTACAGATCCAGAACAGCCTGAGGAAGTGGTTTGTTTAAATTTCCCTGTTTTGAACATTTTATCTTGAGAAATTTATATACTACTTTTGATTTCTGCTTCCCTGAGTGTATAATGGTTGTCATCAGCACAAATGGCAACTTCAAGAGGACAGTGTCATGACGCTGTACATATGATCATCTGAAAATTCCAGCTGAAATTCCTGAACTCCTGTAAGATGTCCTGCTCTGCCTCTTCCTTTCTTTCCTTCTTCCTCCCCAACTTTTTCTCCCTCCTTGAATTCTGAAAGTCTTAGTCCCTGGTATTGCTTTCAGCTCTGGCTAAGATGGTAGGACACCTTTTTTTCCTTTGGTACAGTCAGAGAATCAGTGGAATCGGGGTTATTTGCCTCTCTTCCCCATATCAAATCACAGCCCTGTAATTATCTTTGGACCTGATATCTGCCACTTTCCCAGCAGACCACTCAGCACAGCAGATTTCCTAATATTCTGTTATTTTCATCATGTGGCTAGCCCCCTTTCACCTTTGCTAGAGTTCTTTGCAATTTTTTTTTGTTTTCTCCTAGTCCGTCTGTCATAAATATCCTCATGCAACTCCCTGCTTTGCAGCTGCCAGTTTTGGAAGGAGAGGATTATCCCCAGAGATTCTTTTGTTATTTGGTGTCTCTGTTTACTGGAATTAAGCACTGCCCTTAAATCTCCACCATGTGTGGGACAATTTGCTTTTCCAAAGCAGCTCTGAACACTCAGGTATTGGGACTAGCAGGATGTCATCAAGTCCTGCCCCAAAATCTTAGCCAACAAAGGCCCTGTGACAGTCCCAAGGCCATCCCTACATAATTTTTGGCTTTTGGAATGTTTTTGTCTGCATGGGAGTTTCAGGAATGTGTACCTACATTTGTAATAAAACCCAAACAAAACCAGGTTGTGCAAGATTCCCCAATTCCCCACTGATGTAAAATGGTCCAAGAGAAGAAAATAATGACAAAGATCTTTCAGGTAGCAATGAAACCAACTAAGCAGCACCTGTCAGACATGCAATTCACCCTCTCTGAATGAAAATCACTCTCAAAACCACTAAACTGAACTGATGGAATGTTGAAGATTGCATGCAAGATGTTTTCCATTACCATCTGTATGGCTGATTACCTTGTCAAGTGAGCAGTTTGCCTTATCTCTCTCTTTGAATGACCACATTCACACCTCCCTCGGGAGGGGACCTCTGCTGATAACAGACTATTGAATATCAGTGCATGACTGATAAGAACTATAACATCCCATTGTGAGATGCTCCGCCCACAGGGAGGAGCCAAGCACTGCTACCCCGATATAGTCTGAGATTCTGAAATTGCAACTGGGTTTTTCTCCACGAGATTCCCCAGATGAACAGCAGCTGCCTTTTCCTCCTGGATCTTCAGAGGAAGACTACATCCTTCTCTACAGAACCCCCTTGCTCCAATAGAACCACACCTGATACTTCAGAGGACTGCAGCCACATTTCCAATTGGACTACCACCAACACCCTGACCCACAGGGTGTCAGGTTGGGTTCTGACTCTGTCAGTGTTGTTCCAGTATACTGCATTGTTTATTTTATTCTTTTTATTTCTTCCCTATTAAAGAACTGTTATTTCCTGCTCCCATATCTTTGCCTGAGAGCCCCTTAATTTAAAACTATTGCAATTTGGAGGGGTGGGGAGGGTTTACATTCTCAATTTCAGGGGAGGCTCCTGCCTTCCTTAGCAGACTCCTGTCTTCCCAAACCAAGACATGGAAGAATCAGGATCATACTTGAATCTACACTTTTCTGATGAAGAATGAAAAGCATAGAAGCAGGCAGAAGTTAAAATGAAAGCAAGCCTATGATTACTGTAAATCATCGTGGGCTCACCCCAAGCCCACGTACTTATCCATTCCCATATGCTTTTGGAGATAAAGTTCCTGCAAAGCACAATACCCATGTTTGTATGGCACTGAATTATGGCTGCAAATAGGAAGCCAAATGCTCAGTTTCTTCCTTGCTCTTTGCAGCAGCAAATTGCAATTTGCAAAAGGTTTTTGATAACATTTGGTGTTAATTGTACTTAAAAATGTTAATCGCCCAAATCACTGTGATCTTAAAGACACATGTAAATTATCTCAGCATGTAAGGGAGCCAAAGCTCAGATTGCCTTGAACTTCTCAGGATATGAGTTTTCTCAATGTACAGCTAAAAGGTAGCAGGGTGATTTACTGTTCTTGATCTTTCTGGTGTGAAAATTAACAAAGTACTCACACTATATTTAACATACATAGATAACAGTTTCAGAGGTTGAAAGCAAAAAATATGTATTTTCTTACTAAATATATAGGAAATTAATTATGACTTCCAGCCACAGAGAATGTTATCCTTCCTTCACTAATCTACAAAAGGATGAAACTTCCTGGAATAGAAGCTGCACTCCTTCATGATATACAAGACACATAATTCTGTAGAGAATCACAGGATCATTATGTTGAAAGTCCCACTAACCCATGTCCCCAAGTGCCACATCCACAGGTCTTAAATCCCTCCAGGGATGGGGGACTCCAGCACTGTCCTGGCCAGCTGTGCCAGGGCTGGACAGTCCTTTCCATGAAGGAATTTTCCCAATATCCACCCTGAGCCTGCCCTGGCCCAGCCTGAGGCCGTTCCCTCTGCTCCTGTCCCTGTTCCTGGAGCACAGCCTGACCCCCCCGGCTGTGCCCTCCTGGCAGGAGCTGTGCAGAGCCACAAGGGCCCCTGAGCCTCCTTTGCTCCAGGCTGAGCCCCTTCCCAGCTCCCTCAGGAATTCTCCAGCCCCCTCCCAGCTCTGTCCCTGCCCTGGACACGCTCCAGCCCCTCAAGGTTTCTCTTGCCCTGAGAGGCCCAGAAGTTCCCCAGGACTGGAGGAGAAGGAACTTAACCACTAATGCCCCAAAAACATCATGGGGGGAAATCATCAGGGTCAGAAGCCTTTTGGGTTGACATTCCCAAGAGTGAGAATTCCAATCCTGTCTCACATGGACTGTCCCCCATGCAGCCATTTCTACCCAGTTAGCACAATTTCACTGCAGAGCAATAATAGGGCCTGTTTAGCTGTTTGTTCATTATAAAAGTTATGAAAATGAGATCAGAGGTTTTTTCTTTTGCTTGAGAGAGCAGCACAGGCCCCATTTCTCTGATCTTTGCACAGATTTCCATTCTAGCTGGACTTTATCTGATTTACCTATTGCTCTCAGCATGTCCAATTTCATTTCAGTAGCCCTTAATCCATTTTCTCATTAAATATGTCATATAGCCCATCACCTGGGAGCTCCATGTTATTTTTCCATCGTTTCCTACACTGTTTTTCACTTCCTATTTCACAATTGCTCTCAAAAGCCAACAACCCTTCCCCACAACCCTTCTAACGTTAAGTTCTTATTACTGTGTCTGAGTTCCATGTCCTGTTTTGAAGCCAGCCTAAAAAAGGCACAAATTCCAAGAGACACAACTTCCTGGCTCTAAAGCTGGACAAACAAACAAACAAACAAACAAACAAAACCCCTGAAGAAACACAACCACCCCAAAAAGAGTATATTAAAAAATAGGCTGGTTTGGATCAACCCAAGATGAGCCCAAACTGTCTCCTCCTTCATTTATCCATGGAAATTGCTGGTTATTCTCCCCCTCACAGACCTGCCTGAACACAGAACTTGACTTTTCCATCCTTATTGACACTCAGAAATACACTTCTTATAAAACCTTATCAATTTTGGAGTGGCATGACTGAGGTTACAGAAGTGGTCCTTCACTTTTCATCTTGGTGGGAAAGTTTTGCAAGGTGTACTCCAAGCAGCAGGACAAGAGAAGGAATAAAATCTTTAGGCTTCCAGAACTAATAAAAATACACTAAAGTTTCACAATCACAATCACATAAACTCCAGAAATGTAGAAATAACTTACAATTCATCCCAGCAAGAAATCTTTCTTAAATTTTACTTTGTGAGAGGAAAATATTGGAAACCATCAAATTTTCTTCAAATTTCTTCATGCATCAATGCAGAGCTTGGCAGATGAGCAAGTCTAAAAACTATTTTAGATTCTGAATATAAAGCAAGCTACAATTTTTATAATAGAAAAATGAAATTATTTTACGTAGCAGATACATTTGGGGTTCAATACTGTTAAAGATATTTTAAAATATTATATGTTAAACTCCCTTTGCAAGTCTCAGACTGTGACCTTGATCTCAAATTCAGGACTTTTGCCCAATACCAAGCTGTCTTGGGCACTCCAGTTGTCCTTCCCAGTCTTACAGTATCTTCAACCTCAGCACAACACATGGAAATAAAAGAAAGGCCTGTTTATCCAAACTTTGTCATCTCTATCCAGCTTGTTAAACTAAATTTAGATTAACTAGCAATGTTTTTACTGCAAAGAAGGCGATCTCTGTCTCTTCAGGAATCTGATAAAAATAAAGCCACAGTATCAATCAGATTATTGGGTTCAACACACATTATTAATTTTGACATAATCAGCTACAGTCCAAATCTATTTATCCTAGGACACTCAAATCCATATGAAGGCAGTACTATAAAATTATGGAAATCATATGATACCATCTGTAACAGAGGGTGAAGGAAAAAAACAGAAAAAAAAAAAAGACTTAAATGTGTTGACCAGACTGCATATGGGGCACATGAAAAATCAAGCATATGCTGCACTGGCAGAGATATTTTTGTGACTTTAGCCATTATGAGAAATAGTCTGAGAAAATAAAACTGGTGTTTTTAGGATCTTTGTATCAAAGACAACATGCCCACATGCAGGAAGCAAAGGAACAGGCTTCCTGCTAATAAAAGCCTACATTTTATCATTGAGCAAAAAGCCCAAGAGCTGTTAAAATGATGCAGTCCTTCGAGTATCCCATAGGGCATCCCCAGCTTCAATGTGGGTGCCTGACCCAATGTACTGTACAGTTATGCCAGGCTTAAATAAAGTGCTTTCTCTCTTTGTAAGATGCTGAACTGGAAAAGTGAAGTGAAGGAACCTTGCACACAAATCAAGGGCTTCTGAGGACACTGGGAGAGCCAGCAAAGAGTCATTGCTTTGTCACAGCCCAAGAAACTCCCCGTGTGTGCACTGAAAAATGTCACACATGTCCTCCACCCATTGCATCCTAACACATGCTATGAGAATATTTGATTTGATTTGTTAGTCACAAAGGTTTGGTTTAAAGGATTAAACAGCATTTTCATTTCACAGAACCCCGGGTTGGGTCAGGCTGGAAGGGCCCACAGGGGCTGCTCTGGTGGCACCTCCCTGCTCCCCCAGGGCCATCCCAGAGCCCAGGGCACAGCAGTGTGTCCGTGTGGCTCTGCAGTATCCCCAGGCAGGAGCCTGCACAGCCTCTGTGCGCCATCTGCTCAGGGCTGGGCACTGCCCAGGGCAGGAGCTGTGTGCATGGGCAGGGGCAGCTCCTGGGCTCAGGCCCTGCCCGTGGCTCTGGGGCCATGGCTGGGCCCGGAGCAGAGCCTGGGCCCTGCTCTGCCCCTCCCTGCTCACAGGGACACCCAGGCCTGAGGGCCCCTCTCAGCTGGGGCTCCTCTCCAGGCTGCGCCCTTGGCCCCAGCGCGCTCTGCTGGCTCAGGGACAGCTCTGTGTCCCCAGCACCCCCAGGGCACTCTGCTGGCTCAGGGACAGCTCTGTGTCCCCAGCACCCCCAGGGCACTCTGCTGGCTCAGGGACAGCTCTGTGTCCCCAGCACCCCCAGGGCACTCTGCTGGCTCAGGGACAGCTCTGTGTCCCCAGCACCCCCAGGTCCTTCCCCCAGAGCTGCTCCAGCAGGTCCCCCCCAGCCTGTGCTGGCGCTGGGCTTGTTCCTGCCCAGGAGCGGGACCTATATTTGCCTTGGTAGATCATTAGATGCTTTCTCCCTGCTCATCCCCCCAAGCTGTTGAGGCCCCTCTGAAGGGTTGTGGAGCCCTCCCATATTTTTTTCCCTGGCTCCCAGGTCAGGCACCATGGAAATATTGAACCAGTTAATCATTCAAGGTACCAAATTCTGAATAAAAAAGCAAAGCTATGAAAAACACTCACAATTGCATATTAAGCCCATCCAAAGCACTGCAGCAGACTTTAGAAAAAGAGACCCTGATTTCCATGAGTGTGTTCAACCATTACTTGTATAAACAATTATTTCAGTTGTGTGCCTCCACTTAATGTAAGTGTGCCTGCAAGAAGCCAGCTAAACATGTAATTGGATTTTTGTGCATACAATTACTGTGCTGTGGCCACTGAAGAAGCCCTCTAAAATACAGATAGTTAACAGAAATTACAGGGGCAAATATTCTGTCCCAGGGCTTAAATATGAGAATCCTGTTTTAGAAATCCAAATGCCCAGAGCATGGCTCAGATACAAAGCAGATTTATAACCAGGATACTAAAGTTTAAAAACTGGAATTTGTGGTACTATTTAAACCAAAGAGTAAAACAATCTTATATTCTCTCAATATTTCCTGTTTCCATTTGTATTCTGCTCATTTGTGCATCCCCATTTCATGGTGACTTTTTCTCCCCATGCACATAGCCATGCTAATATCTTCATGGATTTGTTTATAATAACCTTTAAATCCTTTCCCTGTCATTATGCTGCAGAGATTTTTGTTGTATATACACTTTTTACTCTGGTTCATTGCCAACACATAGATTATTTCTCATTTGTCTATGTTAAACACTGAACACCATTTTCCACTTGCTAGTCCAGCCATTTGAAAATACCCAAATCCATCAGAAAAAAAACTTGGTTTCTTTCTTCTCAGTTATTAGCTGTACATTTAATTTTGATATTATTACCAAAACATCCAAGTTGGTCACAGGGAACGGGGTATTTTTCAGACAAATGGCCACAAAAGACCTGTTTGGATACTGTCATTTCCAATAGGGATACTCAGAATGAAGCTGTTTAGGTCTCTATGCTGGCTTTAAAGACACTTCAGAGTCAACAAGAGCTGCTTCCCCTGATTTTCTATGTAGGGAACTGGATTTTTCAATATTTAATGCTATCTACAGTCACCAAATTGTTATTAATCTCATATTTCCAGCAATAGAAAAATCACAGTGTCATGGAACATTTTGGGTTGGAAAGGACCCTAAAGTTCATCTCATTCTACCCCCTGCCATGGCAGGGGCACCTCCCACTGTCCCAGGTGCTCCCAGCCCCAGTGTCCAACCTGGCCTTGGGCACTGCCAGGGATCCAGGGGCAGCCCCAGCTGCTCTGGGCACCCTGTGCCAGGGCCTGCCCACCCTGCCAGGGAACAATTCCTGCCCAATATCCCACCTAAATTTCCCCTCTTTCAGTTTGAAGCCATTCCCTGGCTCCTGTCACTGCAGTTCCTGAGCAATTGTCCCTCTCTGGGTTCCCTGCAGCCCCTCAGAGCCTGGCAGGAGCTGTGAGCTCTCCACACAACCTTCTCCTGTCCAGGCTGAGCAGCCCCAGCTCTCCCAGCCTGGCTCCACAGGGGAGCTGCTGCAGTGCCCTCAGCACCTCCATGGCCTCCTCTGCACTCTCTCCAACAGTTCCATGTCCTTTTTATGTCTGGACACCAGAACTATTCCCAGCATCTCAGAAGAGCAGAGTGGAAGTGGATGATCACCTGCCTCACTGCTGTAATTAAAATATAAAATATGCTTAATTTATTTATTAATGTTCTGCATATGAATTGAATAATACTGAAATATTGTATCTGTGATGTCTGAGCATGGTACTATGGTCCAAATGTCTTTCAACCTCCCATAGATCTCTTTACAGAAATTTCCTGGGCTTTCCATAATCCTGACAGTGATATAAATAAGGACTGATAAGGATTGGTCAGCTCTGGGTGTTTTGCCAAGTAATTGTAGCAGCAGGGTGAGATGGTGAATGCTGCTGCCTTCCCTGAAGGGGCTTTGGTGAGGCTTTGGGGCAGGACACAGCAAACACTCACAGTCACACAGCACAGCTGGTCAGGAGGAGACACCACAGGGGCTGCTGCTGGGACCTCTGACACAGCTTTCTTGGGTCCCCTCGGTGAGGGGCTCCAGGGAGAGAACACAAGGAATCCAGGAGGGTCCAGGTTTAAATATGGGCATGGGGAATGCCAGGCTGGAAATGCAGAGGTACAAGGGCCAATGGGGACATGGAACAGGGAACTTTCTAGAACTGGGACAAATACGGGAAAAATGGGCAGGTAAGGCCAATGGGCCAATGGGCAGGAAATAACTGGGGTAAATTAAAATGGTGCTGGGGAGCACCATGGGGAAGCCCTTTCTCTCACCTGAGTTGGAGGAATGCCTATGGTGTGTCCTTCCACGCCTATGGTGTGTCCTTCCAGGCCATGGCCATGACCTTCCCCTGGTGGGCCCATGCCCTCCACAGTTAGTGGCTGTTGCATTCAAGCTGCAGCCCCTCCTGAACTTATGAGGCCGATACAGCCTGGGTATAACAGAGTGACTACAGCTTAAAGACCAACCTAAACATCTTCCATTTTCTCTGAGGCTTCCACTTTCGACTGGTTGAGTTTTAACCTTCACCGGTAAAGTCAAAATATTCTTGTAGTTTTTCTTCTCTACTCCCATTTTCAGTGACACTAGAGGCAAAGGGAGGGACTGTGACACAAACAGATTAAAAGCCCTGTAAGATGGTCTGAACAATCTGAATTTCTGTGGTGGGCCCAGTTATTTGCTGCAGAAACAAGAAAAGTTTTAGGGAAGTATCCTTTTCAAATGTGTTACGTGTAGGTTTTCTGGAATACCAGCCTGCATTTGAGACTTCATTGAGTGAAAACACCCACCTTACAAGTGTAATGTCTTACCCATAAATATTAGTATCATCTCCAGATTCTTTGTGTCCATTTCCAATAAAACTTTATTAAAAGTTCTCCCTCCTCCTTGCTCTTCACAGATACAAGTGGTTGGTTGAATACTCCTCCCTGACTTCATTACCTAGGCATACTGACCTCCTACACTTGTTTGCTTTTAGCCTCTCTTCACTAAGCCCTTCAAGTGCATAGCAGGTGATATCTTTCTCTTGACATGTCCATCACATGACCACTGAACATGTGAATCCCCTAACACCCAGAATGTCATGGTCTCACAGATAAGGTCGTCGCAAACTTGGCACTGATGCACTTTGACCGCATTCATGGAGGGTGCACTATCTACCTCTAGACAACAGATAGGGTAATGGTTGCTGGACATATTATTTTATCATTTACTAGGAACTAACATTTAAATTCCATTTTACGCATCTATTTTTTTTATCTTGACATTTTTAAGTTTTTTTATCAAATAATTAAACCATATATCCCTACATTATTCAAACCACTTATCATCAATACTTTCAATTAAGTTTCCTCTGTATTTTCTACTACCAAAAATAACGATCAACCATCATCATCACCCCACAACCATCCCCAAAAACATAGAACTAACCTCAGAACTGACCCCCTCCAAAAACCAAACAAAACTACAAACCATAATGATAAATCATCAACTAACTGCCCCCCCACCATGTTCTTGTAGCTTATAAAAAGCATGACACTGAAGGTGTCAAGATGGCTGCCACACACACCCAAGGACAAAAGACTTAGTCCTAACCTTACTGTTAGTTTTTGCTAGGTATATACATGCAAGTATCCGTGCTCCAGTGTAGATGCCCTGGACACCCTAATTAGGTAGATAGGAGCGGGTATCAGGCTCACCACAACCGTAGCCCAAAATGCCTTGTGATTGCCACACCCCCACGGGTATTCAGCAGTAGTTAATATTAAGCAATAAGTGTAAACTTGACTTAGCCATAGCAAATCTGGGGTTGGTAAATCCTGTGCCAGCCACCGCAGTCATACAGGAGACCCAAATTAACTTTATAATGGCGTAAAGAGTGGTCACACGCTATCCAAGTAGATAAGATTAAAAAGCAACTGAGCTGTCACAAGCCCAAGATGCCAATAAGGCCTCACCCCACTATCCTGGCCCTAAATCTTGATGCTTACCCCTACTAAAGCATCCGCCCGAGAACTACGAGCACCAATGCTTAAAACTCTAAGGACTTGGCGGTGCCCCAAACCCACCTAGAGGAGCATGTTCTGTAATTGATGATCCACAATATACCTGACCACTCCTTGCCAGAACAGCCTACATACCACCATGGCCAGCCCACCTCCCCTGAGGTGTTATTAAAACATCAACCTGAACTTTGCCAAACTTATTTTAGCCCGTTCAGTGCTTTTCCTTTCTATGTTATCTCCACACTTCAAACTCCTGTTTGTACCTCAGCTGTGGAACCAGCACTAAGGTTTTTCACCAATCCAGACTTACATTCTATCTTTTATCTCTTTGGAACCCGTGCTTTTATCCATCTTTAAAGAATTCACTTTTCTCTTTAAGCAAGATAAGAATATGTGCCTAAAAAAAAAAACCAAACCAAATTTAAGCAATACAAAAACCATCATTCTAACAGAATAAAAATTTAATTTGTAAATATTGACTTAGGCCGACTGTTTCCATATGAGGCGTAACCAAGCAAAATTAATGGTGTAGGTTACAAACAAACCTTTGGAAACAGAATCAGAACTGCCACTGGAAGCAGCACCATTGAGTAGCAGCACTGCTACTCTGGGAGATAACTTTGTGCAGCCAATGTAACATATTTCTAATGCAGACCTGAGAGAACAGAATAAAATACCTAAAAGAAATTTGAAAAACTCATGAAACTAATAAAAAACCCCTCAACTCATAAAAAAGAGGCTTAAAAATATTTTTAAAAACCCTTTAAAAGTATCAGTTCTCTGCGTTCCATAACTATTTTTCTTCTTTTCTGTACCCTTCTTCCTCTATAATTACTCAATTCCAATGCTCATCTTAAAGAACTGCCTGCTGTAGGTAATATGAGCATTACAAAGGAATGCATTTGCCCTGCCTGCATTTTGCTACAAAAAACGCAACTTAAGGAACACAAATTTAGAAATCACTCATCTCAAAACACTGGCAGTCACCATACTGTACCCAGAAGCATCAAGCTATTACAAATTTAGCCACTATGACAAAGATATAGAAAAACAGAAACCAGATAAAGTGAGAGAAACAAAGGCAATGAGGCAGTGCAGGAGGGTCTGACATTTATCATTTGCATTCTGCTGGTTTTATTGGAGGGCCTGGCCTGCTATTGCACCGCTTCCCCCATTTATAAAAACAAACTGACAGTATTTTATACCATTTCCATTCTTGCTTTCTTTTCTGAATGTTCTGCTCTTCCCTTAAGCTCTTGGGACACTTTACCAGACATTCAGTATCCATCCAGCTGGGGCTGCCCCTGGATCCCTGGCAGTGCCCAAGGCCAGGCTGGACACTGGGGCTGGGAGCAGCCTGGGACAGTGGGAGGTGTCCCTGCCATGGCAGGGGTGGGGTGGGATGGGATTTAAGGACCCAACACAAACCATTTTGGGGTTCTGTGGTCTGCACCATTTGGGTATTTTTCCTTTGGGTTGTGGGCTGGCCCCTCATATGGAGCTTCCTCACCCTGTACTTGCTTTGCAGGAAGGAGCAAAGAGAGTTCCAAGTCTGCCTACACAAAAGGAAAAGCTGACTGAGTTCCCCTCTGCTGGTGTAGAACATGGCTGCCAAAGCAAGAATCAGCTTTATTTTATTTACAGAATATTTACTGGGAACAGAGATAGGAGGAAGGAATATTTTGCCAATGATACAAGAAAATAGCAATTTCTATTTTACTATTCTATCTCTATCTAATGAATATTCACCCCCAGAGGTTATATGATAGTTGGGTGAGTTTTCTTTTAGGGAAAAATCAAATCAAAAGACAATTCTGCAACTGTAAATATATTCCCACTGAGAATTGCATTCACCTTGCAATACTCAAGAGAAAGCATCTCGTTTGTTCAATTAATCTGACCTTTATCAAGAGTTTGCACAGACAAAACACTCTCAGGGAAGGAAGTACTTGGAGTCAGAGTGAGCAGCACTGGGGACCTGAGCAAGCTGCACAAAGGGATGTTTAAAGGATGTCCCTGCACACACTGCAGAGCTGCTGCTGATTTACAGGAGGTAATACAGCTCTTGGCCAAGCTGCTCCCCACAATCCTCCCAAAAGCAACTGAGATGCCTCCAAGTGCCAAGGAGAAGTGCTGAGGAAGCCCTCCCTGGGTCCCCAAAGTCACATCTCTATGTTCAGAGCTCACTTAAGCCTCAGCACCAATTTTTAACTTCCCACTGAATGATCTGAAACTGCCCAAGAGCAAAGCCTGGTGTCACTCACACAGAACAGCCCTGGCTGGGAACCAGGCTCAGAATTGTCTGAAAAATGTCCGTGCTCTCTCAAAAACCCTCTCTGTGGCTACAGGGACTAGAATGTCAACACTGGGGTGGTTGTTAAGGGCTGAGTCTGAAGGCTTATGGCTTTCACAAGAACAGAACTGGAGAGTACTGGGTTGAGAAGGGTGAAATGAGAGCAGGTGTGGACATGGGAGGGAGGGAGGAAGGATTACTGCACCATCATGAATTCAGAATTGCCTGAAGCTGAAATCCAGCCCAAGATGTGTTCTGAGAGCCACTGATTGCTCTGACCAGTCCTTAGAAAAGAAAAGGGCTGGATGCTGATTTTGCTGTAAATGGCCCAACCTTATGCTAACTTGGAGCACCTGGCTATTTTTTATACAATTATTTTCAAGCCATTCTTATCTTTCCTTTCACCCAGCACCACCACGATGCATTTTGCTGGTCTGCAGATGTACAGCACACAGACATCCATCTCAGCCACCAAAATGTTACCCTCCATCTGAACACCCTCTTGTAGTCCAAAAATGCCTTAAAGTCCTAAGTGTGACTTTCATATAAGCCCACCTGTTCAATGGCAAAGACAAAAAGGTTCAGTTTAATTGGGCTGCTTTCCTTCTGGGCCATTTTCTTAAAAAGAGAATCACTTCCAGTCATTCCTTACTGCTTTAGGAATATCAGTTTTCAGTACAAACCCATTTTGGAATATTACAAGTAAACAAAGTCTGCTCACATCCATTGAGTGAGCAGACCTTCCTGGAGTAGCAGACCTTCCTTCCTCTCCTGGGCTGAAATTAGCAATCTGAAAGCCAATTTTAAAAAGTGAAATTGGAAAATGAGAAATTCCAATAGAAATTCAGATTTTTTTTCTTTTCCCTTCATTAATTCCTGGCTGCAGCCTGTGTAACTAATTGCAAAAAGAGAATACCTGCTAGAGGAGCAGGCATGGATTGGAATCAGGTGCCTGCATTTCGGAGAAAGCTATTAAGCAACAGGTCATGCTGCCTGCTTTTTGTGAGTTTATTGCCTCCCATCCAATCTTACATTAAATTTACTTTACCATAAATTGAGACTACAGGATTCTGCAGGATCAGCCCCTAGCAGCCAGTGGATAAAAGCCTGTGCAAATGCTGGCAGGGTCAGAGTGGCCAAGCCTGCCTGGCTAAAGAGCCTAAATTGACTCACAAGCACTGCTGCTCCCAGCCAAAAATAAATGTGGATTGCTTTAAATTTCCCTTTCTCCATTTCTCACAGGCATCTACATTTATATCAACACACAGTGAGGAGACAAAACACAAAGACATTCGAGCAGAATCTTCTTTAAACTTGTCAAAAACGCCTTTTTCTTCCTCTTTCCTTACATTAACATTAATTGGAGCTGGGCAAAACTCCTGGCATTAATAGCAGTAAAAGCAGAGCTGGTACATTAGATTTAATTAGCATCTACACTAAAGATCCTACACCCCCTGAGCTATTTCCACCCAGGAAACCCTTCCTCTGCAGCCAGCTGGGATGGGCCCAGGGCAGCTCTTCCCCAGCAGCAGCAGTGAATTCCACCAGGAGGGGCAGGGATCAGGTAAGGTCACACCAAGCCTGACTGGGACAGCAGGGCAAGCACTGCCCTCCTTGTGAGAGCAGCTTCCCCATGAATAAAATCAAAACATTCTTCAGAGATAATTGAAATCATGTTTACTGCATGGGTTCATAAATCTGAGATGTGGAGCTGCACAGACACCGCTCAATCCCAGCAATATCATCATAAATCAAAAGACCAGCAACTTGAAAGCCTCTGATGCTTTTTAGAATAACCCAAAGACTTATTCTCAGCATTTGTTTTTTTCTGCTTTCCTTCACTCTTCTGTCTTGTAGGATGTGTGTTGCCATCTATATTTAACAGGAAATGTAAAAGACAGCTTCGTAGATCAGAAAGACCAAAGTTTCTTCTTGTTCTTCTGTTCCCTTCAGCTCACTCTGGTACCTCCACCCCCTCCCTGGCTCTTGTTTTTCCCATCTCCATGCTGTTTCCTTTATCCTCCCTTCCTCAGTCCCCACAGCTCCCTGTTGTTTCTCTTTCTCCTCTTTCTGTTCCACCTCGTCCTATTCCAGCCCTTGTGTTCTGATCTCCTATTTTCAAAAATACCAGACAAGAAGGTAACAGAAAAAGAAAAAAATATCAAAAGCTCTTGGCAAGGCTGCTGTTCTGTAAATGACCTAACTGGACATTGTGCTACTTTTATTTTAAGAATTTTTTAGGACAAATCCAAGCAGTTCTTCTTTTTCTTCTAATATGAAGGGGTTTTTACTCTAAAAAAGTCCAAGGTACAAAGCATTTTTAACCTTTTCCAAGGAATATGGACATTTGTAGCTTTGCTGGTGGAAGAAGATGGGTAAATTCAAAATAACACCTTGTATCAGAGATTCATAACCTTCCCAACTGCACTCTGCCCATGAGTCACATCCTTTTTTTTATATCTGGTGTGCAGTTACAGGGCTGATTTTGACTCTGGGCCAAAACCAAACTTCTTTTTCGCAGGTCACAGGTCAGGACAGAGCTCAGGCAAATAATCCCTTTCAACATGGTTCTGGTTTCTTGTGAATATCTTGGCTCCTGAGCTCCCTTGGTAAGAAAAGAGGACAAATTATCCCATCATAAAGGTTTCAAATGGATGCAGAATTCGTGAGCACATTTGCATGCCTGGTTTGGAAATGTCACCTGTCTGTTAAGGGATTGTCCACTTCCACATCCAAATGCCCAATTTGTGCATGCAGTCATGGAAACTGGAGAGCAACCCTGCCTGGAAAACCTGATTTAACTTCTGCACCTAGAGCACTTCTTTTAAAGCACATCTGAGTAGAAAGTTTTAATGATTCTTTTCAAGGGTGTTTAAAGGTATTTTTTAAAATGGTTCTTTCCAGGGATAAAAACATTGTCATTGTCACTGAGTAGCATCACACCAGTGTCAACCTCCACAGCCCCACTAAATCCCCGCAATCTAAGAAAAATTGTATTTCCTATTCATTTTTGACTACCCCAAATAATGATGGTCAAGTCAGGCAAGAGGAGAGATAACAGAAGGTCTGCTCAAAAGGACATCAAAATATCCACAAACATGGGGAAAACAATCCTCTGTCCCAAGGCTTTTAGAGAGCCTGTGCATACCATAATGTGTATGGAATTGGGATTGTTCACCTGCACAGGAGAAGCTTTGGGTGAGCTCAGGGTGGCCTTGCAGGGCCTGAAGAACCTGCAGGAAAGATGGAGAGAGACAATTGCCAAGGGCTGGAGGGACAGGACACAGGGAATGGCTCCCAGTGCCAGAGGGCAGGGCTGGATGGGATCTTGGCAATGAGGAATTGTTCCCAGGCAGGGTGGGCAGGCCCTGGCACAGGGTGCCCAGAGCAGCTGGGGCTGCCCCTGCATCCCTGGCAGTGCATATATATATATATATAAATGTACAAAACAGAAATAAGCATCAAAACATGTTCAGAGTATTTTTAAATGGACAGTGTAGTTTTCATAGCTGTATTGCAAAGAATGAGATTTTGGGCTGCTTTTTCTTCATCCTCCTGAAGCAAAGGTTGCTTTTTCCTGGGAGGAGCTGTGGAGACAAAGTCTGTTAAGGATCATCTCCAGCTGCAGAACTGGAACTGCTCTCTGCAGCTCTTTGTGCCCTGTCAGCTCACTCTGACAACTGATGGCTGGGATGAGGATGAACTGTGACACTGTCAGAAAGCAGGGACTTGAGTTTGCACAGACCTCTGCCACTACTGGAGCCTGATAAGATTAAAACTTGTGGTTTTGTTGTGATGGGAGCTCTGTGGCAGAGCACTGCTCTGGCTACAGGACAGGGCTGTGTGAGCCTGAGCAGGCAGGGAAGGAGAGGAGGAGGTGCTGGGGTACAGACACTCTGCTTTCCTACCCCACTCAGGAGCACTGGAGACCTGGGGATATTGGGAACACAGTGGTTCTTAAAGCATGGCACTAGAGCTATGTGCTGTCCAGTGACATTTCAGAGTGGCCAGGTGAATGGGGAAAGGAAAAGCATGGTTAATACAAAGCACATGCAAATGAGGGTGTGCATTATCCTAGGGGATCACAGCATGAGAACAGCTGAGCACTCGACAGAGGCAAGGACCAGTTGTCTGAGCACAGAGAGCTTGCAGTCAGTGCCAGCCTTGGGACAGCAAATGCCACACATCCATGGAATATGTCTGTCCTGCTCCTGGACATCCTGCAGGACCAGCTGGCTGCCCTCCCATGGACAGCCCATTAATCCCTGCCTGTCTGGGACAGCCATTAACCCATCCCTGCCTGGGACAGCCATTACTCCCTGCCTGGGACAGCCCATTAACCCATCCCTGCCTGGGACAGCCATTACTCCCTGCCTGGGACAGCCCATTAACCCATCCCTGCCTGGGACAGCCATTAATCCATGCCTGCATTCCCCAGGGCTGACTCAGCACTGTGGCACATCCCATCACACCAACTGCACAGCCAGGAAATGGGGAAAAGGCAGCGCTGCTTGAGCTCTGCTTCACTGGCAGTTGCTCTTGTTTGTCCCCAAAGAATCACATCCAAACTCTTGTGACATCACTACAAGCGCTCCAGAGAAGCCAACAAGCCTTTGAATCAATTCTTGATTAAAGGTACTGCAAAATATGGGCCAGGTTCCTGGGCCCAGTAGGACAGTGCTGGTTTCTCTTGTGCAGTGTTTCCCATCCCTTGAGTTACATGGTATGATCTTTCCCTGACTTATCTTCCTGAAATGGAAAGAAATACAGGGCTGGAAGGGATTTCCTGAATAACCAAGTATTATCTCCTGCCACCCACAGGAACAATAACATAGAAACCTTTTAATTCCCATTTAGTTCCACAGGACAGGGAATGGCCCTTCTTCTGAGGAACGCTCTGCAATTCAAAAATACACACAAATGCCAAAAATGCCAGAGCTGATAAAAAAACCAGTGGGGAGATGAGTAATGCAGACGGCTTGGGCTGCCCATTCCAAACACATTCTGACCTATGCTGCTTGCCTATCTTCAAATCTCTTATCTCTGTCTTGGTGGCTAATGACCCGGAATACACAAGTCTCACGTTCAGGCTCTAAGACAACAAGCAGTCCTACAGAGAAAACCAGCAGTGTGTCCACAGCTTGTCCTCTGGAGCTGCCCGTGGCAGGGCTGGAGGTTTTCTGGGTGTTTCTGTTGTTCTGAGTGACCCCAGGAGCAGCAGCCCTGATCTGGGTGGGAGCAGCTCCCGAGGGAAGGAGGATCAAGGAGCCAGGGCTGACCTGAGCAGAGCACCGAATCCAACAGCACGTGGGACTGGCTGAAGCTTGCTTTGGCACTTGGGGATGGTAATTAGCTGAGAGCTTGATTGCACACCTGAGGCACTGCAGCAGGGCCTCGGTGACAGGCTGGGGCAATGTCACCTCTCTCCAGGAGCCGATGCAAAGGGAGGACAAAACTGGGCAGCTCTCAATATCACAAATGGTGCTGCTGCTTGTAGCTGAGATATATGGGTTTGTTCCTGCTTCTCCCAGTGATTTATGTCAGGGGGTTGTGCTGGCATGGAACTGCTCACTGTGACAGGGGATGTTCTGCATGTGGGAACCCCTAACTCAGGACCATTCCCGTGTCATTTCTCTGCACAGCTGACAGAAATCTTTTTTCCTGGTTATTTATTTATCAATTCCCAATACTACATCAGTGCCCAAGAAAACCAGCTCCCTACTCAATCCATACAGGTACATTTTTTGCTTGACAAATGGCCTACAGTTGTTAGAAAATCACACGGTTTTTTAAAGAATTGAGAAATGAGCTCTGCCTAAGTGCAGTAAAACCCTCAGATTTCTCTGTGTTGATTTTCCCTCTTTAGTGTCTGTTCAGAGAACATCCTCCACGCCATGCTTTGCAGATGTGATATATGATAACACAGCTGTAACTAAAAAATGATATATGAAATAAAAATCCCTCAGCATGCAGGGTTGGGAATACAGAGGCTGCAAGCACCAGGAGCTGCTGCTGTGGCACTTGGAAATGAGGCAGGAGCCAGGGTACTGCAGGGAGGATCCAAACACCAACTGTATTAAAAACCTTTCAGGATGTACACAGGCCCTCTTTAATGTGCTTTATGCACTGTGAGAGAAGGCTACAGCAGCGAGTCCTTTGGCATCTGAGTCCTGCCTGGGAAGATGGGATGCTCAGGGTCTGCTCCCAGCCCTGGAAAGGGCCCAGAGCTGGAGGCTCTGCCAGCAGAGCTCCCAGGCCAAGCCCAGCCCCTCTGGGTGTGCTGCCAGTTTTGTCCACTCTGGATTGTAGTGGTATTTTTCCCCCTCTGGACTGTACTGGCACTTTTGCCCATTTGCAGGAGTAATCAAATTGGTGACACTGCTTTACACACCTCTAGAATAAGCCTAAAATATGGTGCAATGAGAAATTAATGTCACTGGAACTGCTTTCCAACTTCAGCTATCAGGAAATAAAAAGTGACAAAAGACCCCAACCCCTTCCAGTCCCCATCTGCCCAGACTGAACAGAATCCAGCATAGCCGAGCCTGCTCTTTAGGCAGCAAAATAACAACATTAACAGCATCCAGCTTGTTTCTCCCAACCACAGCAAAGAAAATATTGAGCTTCTGAAATTTTTCATCAGGCTTTAGTTGGAGTAATCAGATGAGACATAATTGAAGCTGCCTATGGAAGTTTGGATTTCCTTGACAAGCTCCCTAAAGTTGCTCTTCTGAGACTCATAGACCTTCTCTTGCACTGTCAGCAAAACACTGCCCAGACTATGTCTGTAAAATTTACCTTCCTTTGCATCATCTCTGTGGCTCTTTTAAATGCAGCAGCAATTTCTGCCTTCAACTTTGGTTTATACATTTCTTTCTACAGAGGAAACTTCTCCCTGCTTCTGTACACAGACAACACCCGTGGATGCATGGGAATACTTTCATTTCTGGGAAACAAGCTGATCTTCCTGCCCCTGCCTTCCCACAAGCCCCAGATGTCAAAACCTTGTCCTTCCACCTCCTTCTGTGCAGCCAGCAGCTCCTGGACCTGTCCCACCAGCCCTGTGAGGTGGCACATGTTGGAGTCAAGGTGGGCCAGGAAGCTCCCGGTGAGGAGCAGGGTCAGGGATGCTCCAGGCCAGGGGCTCTGTGGGGCAGGGAAGGACTGGCAGTGCCCCAAAAGCTACAGCAGGGAGTGTTCTCCATGGCAGCAAAGGACAAAAATGCTAAAAACAAGCACTTCCTAACAAGAACAGACTTTCATCTCGATTTTCATTTTCTATCAGCATTTTTTAATCGATGCAATTTCAAAGCATAAACAAACATAATAATTATTAGGAATGCTTGCTGTACAGACAAGAAATTCCTTTTTCCCTAAGTGGGGCTGGAAGGGGATAAGCAAATCCACTGTGCTGCTGCACAGCCTTTATGTGCTGGTGGAAACAGCTGGAAGTTCAGCTGTGATTAAAAATACCAAACTTCATAAACAGCTGCTTTTGTCAGTGAAAAGTGGGTATGATTGTTCACCAAAACACTGGCACCAGCAGCCAGCACAGCAGAGGACCCTGAGAAAGGGCAGAATCAGGGCCCACATCAGTGGATTTTAAAGCAGATTCTCTAATAATCATTAGAGCCCGTGCCAGTCCCTCTGGCATTGCTGCTGGCACAGCACAGCTCAGTGTGCATTCCTGCAGAGCTCAGTGTGCATTCCCTGCACAACTCAGTGTGCATTCCTGAACAGCTCAGTGTGCATTCCCTGCTCTCCTGGCACAGCACAGCTCAGTGAGCATTTCCTGCACAGCACAGTGTGCATTCCCTGCTCTCCTGGCACAGCAGAGCTCAGTGTGCATTCCCTGCACAACTCAGTGTGCATTCCTGCACAGCTCAGTGTGCATTCCCTGCTCTCCTGGCACAGCACAGCTCAGTGAGCATTTCCTGCACAACTCAGTGTGCATTCCCTGCTCTCCTGGCACAGCACAGCTCAGTGAGCATTTCCTGCACAGCTCAGTGTGCATTCCCTGCTCTCCTGGCAGAGCTTAGTGTGCATTCCCTGCACAGCTCAGTGTGCATTCCCTGCCCAGGGGAGGTTGCAGCAGCTCGCCCTGGGAGCACTGCTGCTGCCAGGCAGGATCAGGGACTACAGTGCCAGTATTGCTGTCACCAGTCTGTCAGTGAAAGCTTCTCAGGATGCTACTGGTGACCAAAGCAAAGGGCTGGCTCCACATCTCCTGGCAGCAGCTCTGGGCTGGGCTGCTGCAGGAGCATCTCAGCAGTGCATGGTGCAAACTGGGAGCAGCACTGAGCCAGGGAATTCCCGGAGTGAGCTCTGCCATCCTACCCCTGATGCTTCCCCAGACCACAGAGGGCAGAAAAAACTGCCAGGTACTTCAGAAGGCCACTGCAGATTTGAACATGTGCCAACTTGTTCTGCCTGCAGACTGGCAGGGGAAAAAGCCCACACAGTTTTAGAGCTTTTGTCTTTTGCTAATGGCATTCTCTGAGCACTCATGTAGCTCAGCAAACGGCCCTGATTCTCTCTGCTTTCTTCATAAAAGATCTATTAATTCAAAATCAAAGTAGGCTATTCTAATTCTGTGTGTGATATGAAGGGAGTTTGGCTAAACCTTTTCTTTACAGAGAAACCTCTGGTCTCTTTTTATTCTTGTGTCTCAGTAGCTGCAAGTCCTCTTGGCTATTCTCTTTCAGTTTCTGTGAAAGGTTTGTATCTTCTTTCTCTGAATTCTACTTGAATTCCTCACATGCCCTTGCTCTCCCTGTAAAGCACACACCAGTGTGTGCAGTGGCACCATGTGGAATACATTTCCAGGTTCTTTTCAGATGAATACTGCTAAGCTGATGAAAACTTCTTAGACACCAGCAGCTTCCACTGACGTCAACTGCAATTGCAAGTTTGCAGTCAATTGAGTCCACTGCAACGGAAAGCACCGCTGGGCCACTGATCTCTAATCTTCCTCCTCCCTCGGCATCTTCCCTCTGGAATTACACGGTGCACCCTGCTTTTAGGGCACACGAACTCCACACGCTGGTGCCACCCACATCCCACATGCCCATTTGCAGATTTGGGGGTTTAAACCCCTGTCCACTGCAAATGGCAACATTATCATGACAAATTGTAAATACTGCTGAAAGACCAGTAGGTGTTATTTCATTATTTTAATATCAATCCGAATTAGCCTTTGTGGAATAATAGCCATTAGTGGCTCCATTAGGAAGCTGTTCCCCCCATGCTGTTGTTGCATTCCAATTCTCCAGAAGCTCTAATCTAGTGCAGATAGAGCCAGGGAAAAGAGAGCAGCTCAGCAGCCTGAGGGAACACTAAATCACCATCCAGGGATGGGCACCTATGGTTAGGGACAGCAGCTTGGGGCGTGCAACATCAAACACTGAAATGCCACTTTCCGTGTTGCCAGGACTGAAAAGGTCCAAAGGAAACAAACAATTAGAATCAAGAGAAGGGTCAAGGATTTTGTGCACAAAATTTGACCTTTAATTCCCTGAGAAAACTGCAATGTACAGTATAGGGGCTGCATAAAGAAGCAGGAGGGCACTCACAATCCACAAGTTGTACAGCAAATATGATGGCACTGAGAGGAGAAGGAAAATGATACTTCACTAGGAAGTTCCAACAGAAATAGAATAAAATATATTTGTAAATGAAACTTCACGAAACTGCTCAGCATTAAGACCAAAATATGCCATTTGGTGGGGTGATAAAGAACCATAGAACAGGTAGCAATTCCCAAGTGTGCATGGGGTGTGGAGCAGGGCTCTGGGAGCATGGATGAGTGTCGGCCTCAGAGAAGAAACCCCAAAGTGGCAACAGGAGCTGAGGCTCAAGATCTCTCACTATGTCCATTTTAGCTGCAATGAGTTTCATGCTTCATTTCAGTCATTATTTAAACATTGTTATTTCTGCAAACATACCTCACTGAGATAAGGTTCCATGCTGTACCACATCAAAATGCAGATTGGTGCCGAGCGTCAGGAAGAGCCTTTATTGAGGTAACTGTTTATTAAGCCGTGGAGGAATTGAAATTGCAAATTCTTGAAGAAAGGGAGGCAGAGGGAGAGATATGTTACGTTCCCTTTAATCATGGGATTTGCACAACAGCAGTACAGTTATGATCTAAATAAAGTTTCTGGAGTCATCAGGATATTATACTGTAGCTGCTTCATTTAATCTAATGGTTTCCATTTAGGTAATTTTCATGCATTTTAATGTATTTAATGATCACCTTTCCTTGACTGATTTACAATCTCTGAAACTATATTGTACTTTATCTGCAAGATTTGGGATTCCAGACAATGATATGCAGAGAAGGACCTGGAAAGTTGAGTGAAGATGCTACTTTGCATTTTAAATTCCCATTAATCATGCTATTTTACTAATGTAGAAGAGCCTGAATATAATTTCAACCTGTAGAAAAACAATACTCAAGAGACTTCTGGAGAATGAACTTGACCTAGATTTTGGATTATTTCACTCTAACAGAAGCTGCTAACATTTCAGACACTGACAGCACGGGGAAACGAGCAGGA
>NW_005054445.1:648054-649040 GCF_000277835.1 Geospiza fortis
CCGCCCTGCCACAGCCGCATCCCTCCGGAGGCTCAGGGGGACCAGGAGCCCTGCTCAGCAGAGATGCTCCTTTCCCGCGGGCTCCTGCGTGCCCCTGGCCTGCAGGGACCCCAGAGCGGCTCTGGCTCCCAGGCACGCCGAGAGCGGCAGCAGCCCCGCGCCAGGCGCTTCAATCAGCATGCGGAGCTGCTCCGACTGCATGTGCAAATGAGGTGCTGATGAATGCAAAGGACTAATTGCATTCACCTGCTTGTGCAGGGCCCCTTGCTGTCGGGCAGGGGGAAGGATTGTGCGTGCAAATGAGACGCACAGCTGGAGACAGCCCTTACACGGGGCCGCGGGGAGAATTCCAAGGGCTTGGGAGTTCTGCCTTTGTTTTGTACATTGAAATACAACCCTGGCTTTGAATATGATATAATTTCCCAGGTATTGGAAAAAGAAGTAGTGCAGTAATCTGAAGGATGCAAACAAGGATACACATTTCATATGTAGACTTCAGGAAAGGAAAAAAAATAGCTGATATTATGAATGGGGAAAAGCAAGAAAACAACGCCAAATTTTAATGTCTGGATAGATTTAGCTAGTAGCAGGTAATGAGATTGTGAAATTCACACTATAAAATGTGTGATAATTAGAAAACTCAAAATGTCTTGAAGAAGTTTTACAGTCCAAATAACTCTACGAGTCTGTAGTTCATTGTGGGACTACAGATCGGAGCAACAGAGATCTCAGACCCCGGCTGCTCCTCCCCTGTGGAGCCAGGCTGGGAGAGCTGGGGCTGCCCAGCCTGCACAGGAGAAGGTTGTGTGGAGAGCTCACAGCTCCTGCCAGGCTCTGAGGGGCTGCAGGGAACCCAGAGAGGGACAATTGCTCAGGAACTGCAGTGACAGGAGCCAGGGAATGGCTTCAAACTGAAAGAGGGGAAATTTAGGTCAGATATTGGGCAGGAATTGTTCCCTGGCAGGGTGGGCAGGCCCTGGCACAGG
>NW_005054445.1:649096-650370 GCF_000277835.1 Geospiza fortis
GGGGCTGGAGCAGCCTGGGACAGTGGGAGGTGTCCCTGCCATGGCAGGGGTGGCACTGGGTGGGATTTAAGGTCCCTCCCAACCCTTAACATTCTGTGATTCCATGATTTAGGGGACCAAGAGTATAAGAAAAAAAATGTTGTCTGTCATTTGTGTAACAAATGTATGGTCAAACGTTTTCTGTTTGTTTGATTGGTTTTGGTTTTTTTTGAGGGGGCAGGTGTTTTTTTGTTTGTTTTTTAGTTTTTCTTTTTCAGGGAGGTTGTTGGTTTGGGTTTTTGTTTTTTGTTTTTTTTGCAAGTGGCACACATGAATTTAAATGCAGGTAGTGCTTTTACATTTATGAAAAAGACACTGGATTTAGCAACTACTGAAACTACTTTAAAACACTGAATTCAAGGAGAAAGTCCTGCTAGATGGTGTCTCCACTACTTTTTCAGACATTGCAGTAATTTCTACAAATTCCTCTCTTTTTTCTTAACCTTTCAGGATTTATACTTCCTATATGAGAAGCTTTGGTTATTTTAAGCCCAACTAATCATTCAGCATGTATGTGCCACAAATATTTACAGCACTCTAAGAATAAACCAAAACCAGTTCATGGCATGTACAAAGTTCATGGTGAGGTTTTGATTACAACTGGAAATGCCCAATCTGGGCTGTTTCTGGACTATCAGTAATAAAATACCTTCCTCCTTGAAACAACAAAAATGTTTCTGTTTTCTTCTTCTTCCGGATGACATCCAGTCCCTGACAGCAACAGTAGCTACAACACATTCTTGTTTTGTTCTAATGGGATTCAGATCAGAAACTTCAAATGAATGAAAAGTGTTTTCTGTTTTTCCTTAGTTGTAACACCAAACTGGGCCAGGGCAGCTCAGGGTGGGCACCGCAGGAATTTCCCCATGGAAAGGGGGGTCAGGCACTGAGAGGTGTCTGGGGGAGGCCTGGCCCAGCACTGTGGCTGCCGAGTTCCCTGCTCTCTGCTCCATCCCCGAGGAAGCAGAAGGGGTGGGCATGGGGCACAGCTGGGACTCCATGGGCTGGGAGGGATTTTCCAGCCTCAGTGGTCCTGGGATTCCCTGCTCATCACAAAGAGGACACCACAAGCCAGATTCTCCTTCTATCACCTCTAGCAAGCTCCCATCAGGCAAATCAATTAAAACCCAGCACAGGGAACACCCTCAGACATCTGAGGGAGGGCAGGGAGGGCAGAGACCTGCTGAGGGCTGAACACAGGTGGCAGGGCCACCTGTGCCACATCCTGGTGACAA
>NW_005054445.1:650399-655601 GCF_000277835.1 Geospiza fortis
CAAGGCAGCAGTGTCAGGGACAGGGCACCACAGCTCCCTGCTCTGGATATCTCCAGTGAAATACAATTCCAGCACCACTTGCAAGGAGCTTTTATAGTTGCTTTCCTGCCAGAAGATTTTATACATGTATTTGCTTTTGAAACTTTATAAACACAACCAAATTGGATTTGATTTATTTTTATCTTCCTTGTGATATGACATAACATTGATAAGATAGCACTGGGTGATGAGTTCTTTGGTAAGTGCACCTATTGGTAAATTAGTGACAAAATCAGATACAAGATCTTGGGTGAAAACAAGCTTAATTCTGCAGTAAATAATTCAGCTCACTATTACTCACAGAACTGGTTTGAAAAATTTAGTTTGTTACCAGAACAGATTTATTCTGAGTTTATGAATTCCTAATAAGGCTGCTTTTCATACTGATGAATGATAATTATCTTTTTGAAGTCTAATCATTTACCTGAGTATTCCTATCTGTGAGATACCACAGGTAAGTAAGAACCCTTCCTGCAGGGAAGGTCTCTTAACTGGCTGCAGCAGCACAGCAGTTAGTCTTGGAAATCCTGAAATAATTTTAAAGCACTCTCAGATGTGTTAAACAGGATGGACAAGATCCCTTCATAACCTGAATCCTACCAAACAGTAACAATTAGAGGAGGAAAGAGGGGCAGCTCCTGGCTCTGCTCAGGCCAGGGGCAGCCCCAGGAGTGGCTGGAGCTGGGCCAGGGCAGGCTCAGGCTGCAGAGCAGGGCAAGGTTCTGCTTCCCCCAGAGGGTGCTGGCACTGCCCAGGCTGCCCAGGGAATGGGCACAGCCCCGAGGCTGCCGGAGCTCCAGGAGCCTTTGGGCACCAGGGATGGACAGGGGGGATTGTTGGGGGTCTGGGCAGGGCCAGGGGCTGCATCCATCATCCTGGGGGGATTGTTGGGGGTCTGGGCAGGGCCAGGGGCTGGATCCATCATCCTGGGGGGATTGTTGGGGGTCTGGGCAGGGCCAGGGGCTGCATCCATCATCCTGGGGGGATTGTTGGGAGTCTGGGCAGGGCCAGGGGCTGGATCCATCATCCTGGGGGGATTGTTGGGAGTCTGGGCAGGGCCAGGGGCTGCATCCATCATGCTGGGGGGTTCCTTCCCACGCAGGATATTCCGGGATTCTCTGACTTTCAGATAGAAACCCAAGAGTGGTTCCCTTTGAATAAGTCTGCAGGGAGATGGAATCCACAACTTGCCTGCTCAGGAGAGGAATCCCTGTGAGCAGCTCTCCCAATCATTCATCTCATTCCTGCACCTCCTCTGTCAGCTCCAACTACCCTAGAACTGCAGAAACAGGGTAAAGAGCCTACACTTCAAAGTTTCCCTTTAGTTCCCACAAAACCCATCGCTTCTGCTCACAAGCAGTGACAGCGAAGCTGCTGTCAGTCAGGAACAAGAACAACAAAAAGAAACAATTCAAAATTAATTTATCACTGGTTTAATTCCTTGCATTCAGACATTAATCTCTTCCAGACAGACATGATAATGTGATTAGTACAAATGATACCTGGCTAGTTACAGGGCATTTAGGAATACAGGCAGTATTTATTTCACACAGTGCAATGTATCTTTCTGCTTTTGTTATCCTCGAGCAGGGCTGTTTTGTTTGCAAAGGTATCTCAAAAATTGCTCTACAGCCTTCCCCTCCTTTCAAAAGATGAAAAATTTTCTTTTTTTCCTCTTTATTTTTTTCTTTTGGCATGTGACAGCACATTTTGCTGTAGGAAACAGAGGTATGTTTTAATAGTGAAACAAGGGATGTACTCGCATGGAATAAATCACAGTTTTAGTGGTTTTCTTTGTTCTCAGTCTTTGAAATACCTGAAGAACTATTTGATCTCTGCACTTCCACAAGTTTTGCAGGAGTTTGGGGTTTTTTTATGATTCTTTTTTCAAAAAGTGTAGAAGAGTAAGAACTCAGGGATGTCTGATTGAAGGTGACTAATTTTAAAGGCAGCACTCCTGTACTCACAGTGGGAGCTCCCTGAGTGACTGTTCCAGAACAACAACAGGAGTACACACTTGTGCCTTTCCAAGATCAATTCTACGATTTTTAATCATACCATTTCCTTATTTTAACTGTGATGTGCTGGAGTTCACAGTTTGTATCCATCAAACCCCTACTGACACTGCTGATGGTGGAGCATCAGAATTTACACCCCGAGTGATCTGGTGGGATCAGACTATAAATAGATGTGGCCAAAGGATTCAGATAAGGTATTTATCCAACCTGTCTGAGAATAAAACTGAATGCTTATGTTTAGGCCATCAAAAATCTATAGATAAGCCATTTAGTAGAGGAATGTTACCAATTCCTTATAAAGGTGGAAAAAAGAAAAAAATACCCTTCCCATCTAAGGCTTGATCAGACTGGATGCACTTGGGCATTTTACTTCTTTGAAAACTGGGTTCATCTTCAGAGTGGCTTCTTTCTCAATTAAAAAAATCTTTCAGAAAGGCAGAATTTTAATTTTCCTCTTAACTGACTGATGAGCGTCAGAGATGTGTGAGATTGCCTGAGCATATTTCAGAGAAAAAAGAAGGAGCTGTTGCTGGTTTTTGCAGCACAATGTGACTGCATCTGTGAGACTTGCAAAAGGAATGAGCACTCACACTTTTCACTACCAAACTCAAATGAATCATGCCTAGTTTAATATAAAATTTAATGTCAAGAACGTGGTCAAGTTTTGGAGCTGAGCTGCGTACAAATTGATTTAAGCAACACCAAGACCAGAATTATCTCTCTTGGAAATATCTTCAACAAGGAGAACAGAGGGATTGTGTTCCAGTCCTTGCACTTTGAAAATGTTAACGGTGGGTGAGATGATTTAACAAATGCTGCTTTAATGAGACATCACTGCAACGCCTGCTGCTGCTAAGGTCATACATGTTCTGTGTGTTGCTGCCAGGATTCCAGCCCAACAGGATCCTCCACTTTAATGAAGTACCTACATGAAATTGTCTTTTTTCCCCCCTTTCATAACTGTTCTCTGCTGTGGAAGACCCAAGGTACCTAGTGATCTCTGCTTAGTATTTTGCGGAGGGGAAAAAACCTAACTATAGTATAAACTCTATTGTATAAACGACATCCTCATGTTAATACAAGTCAGGGAGGGGAAAAGAAGAAATGAAAACAAACCAACCCCTAGAAGAGATGTGAATTGCATGAATTCAGTCAGCTATAAGGTCACACTCTGGTCACACAGTCAGCTCTGTGGTCACTGTCAGAAATGTGGTCACATTATGGAACCTTCACCCCACCCTGCACCATGGGTGAACCAAGGTCAAATCAAAAGAAGGAAGAATTCCTCCTGTCTGATTTTCCACCATGGAAATCTCACCTTTCCCATGCTCAGCAGCTGCACAGGAGAGTTCCCACAAGTGTGAGCCTGAGGCTCTGGCAGACTCAGAGGAAAGTCCCCCTCAGATGGAAAGCTCTGTCCTTGACCTCAGAATGGTCTGGATCAGCCCAGGCAGGCAAGGAAAGGGAGAGTGGCAAAGCCCATGGCACAATAAATTCAGCTCAAATTCTTGCCACAGACTGCTCTGTTCTGACTCCTCTTTGGAAACATGAAAGTTTGCTGTCTTTCCATTTCTCCAGTATGGAAAAGGCTGAGTAGGGCCCTCAAAGGCTCTAAGAAAGTCCTCACTCCTCAGATTTAGCAGTCTGGCAGGAAGGAACATTACAGCAAAAACAGCCTTGCAGTAAGAAGTGCTAACCAGCCAACCATATGCTAGATTTGCTCTTTTATATTTCTCCCTTTCTCAAATATTACTTTTAAAAGATTAAGCATATAACACCTTTTAAAGTTCAGTGAGTGCCCAGACATCCTGTTAAATATCTTTCTCAAGATTGTTCTAGAAATTCCCATTTCATATGGATTCATTTTGGAAAGCACCCTCCCCATATCCTGAGAAATTGAAAGCATCCCTTCACACCTTGCTTTTCAGAAATAAACACTCCACTCAGCTTCAGCTTTTTACCTCATCTTTCCCAGGAACTAAATCTTTATAACAAGCAGGAGTTTCCTTTTACTGGAGATCATTTGTTAGAACTGAATGATAGTCTGCAAAATAGGGAATAAAACTGAATAATTAAACCAGAAAAAGATAATCTCTCATCCAAATTTCAGAAGGACAAAAGAAAAAGCAGTACTTTTAGCACTACTAAAATAGTACTTTATTTTGAGGGGTCGAATTGCTTTCCTGTATGAGCCCCTGGGTGCCTTCTTACCCATTTCAGCATCTCTGCCCTCACAAACTGTGCCCCTTCCGATTGCACCAAGGAGACACAGACAGAATAAATACCTTCAGAGACTCTCAGAAACTGGCAATGGCACAATGCTGCTGTTTTATTCAGAATTCACAAGGGCTTGGGCCCTCTTGCCCAAAGGGCCTGTGCTGTACAGTGTTATCATACAGAGCTCTGACAGAGCTCTTTAATCTCATTTTCTTGAGAGGAAAAGGCACAGGTTATACACTGCACTGCTGACCTGTCTGCAAATCCAGGCTGGCTCTGGCCCTGCTTCACCCCTTTTCCCTCTCACTGCTGCAAAGCCCTCATTCAGTCCCGGGCCTGCCCTGATTTGGTGCTTCTTGCCTCATTCCTTCAGAGTGATCCCCTGTTCTGCACTGCTCCCAGCAGAGTGAGAGGAGCCCAGGGACAGCTCCTTCTGAGCCTGCTGTGACACACAGGCTGTTTGCAGCCCTGCTCAGGGGTGCTGGGGACAGCAGCCTGTCCCCTCAGCCAGCACACCCCTGAGCATTTGGAATAAAGGGGATGTGGGCCTGAGGGATCTTTGAGCATTGGGCATTTCAGCAGGGTGAAGCCCAGACACCATCTCAGGCTTAAATAATCCCCGAGCTGCTGAAGAAACACTCCTGAGAGAGGATCAGTGCAGCTTCTGCAGGCAGCACATGCTCGGGAGGAGACTCCAGTGGCTCTCTCTGTGTTCATGTGAAGCCAATGAATTTATAGCTACAAATAGATCAGCCACAGGCTTGGAATCCTGGAATGATTTGGGATGGAACATCCCCTCATCCCACCCCTGCCATGGCAGGGACACCTCCCACTGTCCCAGGTGCTCCAGCCCCAGTGTCCAGCCTGGCCTTGGGCACTGCCAGGGATCCAGGGGCAGCCCCAGCTGCTCTGGGCACCCTGTGCCAGG
>NW_005054445.1:655872-664661 GCF_000277835.1 Geospiza fortis
CCAAAGCTTCTCCTGTGCAGGTGAACAATGCCAGCTGTGCCAGCCTTTCCTCCCAGCAGAGCTGCTCCATCCCTCTGCTCATCCTGGAGCCTCCTCTGGGCTCTCTGCAGCAGCTCCAGGTCCTGGCTGTGCTGGGCCCAGGGCTGGGGCAGCTCTGCAGCTGGGGTCTCACCTGAGGGGCAGAGGGGCAGGATCCCCTCCCCTGCTGCCCACGCTGGGCTCAGCCCAGGGCAGGGCTTTGGGGTCCCAGGGCACGGCCGGGGCAGGGCCAGCTCTGCCCCACAGCTCCCCCAGGGCCTCTCCCAGGGCTGCTCTCAATCCCTTCTCCACCCAGCTCCAGGTGTGCCCAGGATTACCCAGGTACCTTTTTTACCCAGTTACTTGCAGTGCTTTGTACTGGAAGTTTACCTTCCTGCAAAGGTGTTTTGTGGAAATTTTCCTGTTCTTGTAGGGTATTAGTTAAATGTTTGTTGTCACTACTGCTCTTCACAACAACCCTTGAGCAAGGGAAGCCCCAAAACAACTGTTCTGTGACTCTGCTGGCTTAAACAACCTGCTGGAGCCCTTCCTTGTAACCTTGGCACTGCTCTGTCTGAAAAGTGTGGCTCCATGGAAATAATTTCTCCAAGAGATGGAGCACCAGCTTTGGATCTCTAGGATGCACCATTGTGCTCCTCCTTGTTCTGCTCTTCATTAGGAAGGCCAATTACAAATCAAATAAATCCTTTTTAGCAATGCCTTAAACCATCAAAAAGTCTGTCTTGCTTTTGGATAAATCAGGTTGCAATAACAAAGGTGGAAACATGTTCACAGGCAGGCTCCAGGCTCCCAGACACCAGGATAATTGAAACATCTCACAACTAATTAACAAGTTAAATTACTTTTCTGCAAGGTGACCTAATAATGCAATCTGTCAAGACAGCAATAGGTGCCATCCCAATCTCTGCTCCCAGATCAAAGTTGGGAAGACCACTGCCGTGTATTATTGAACATCTTTTGCTGTTCACTCTTCCCTCCTTTGTCCAAACTGGCATGCCAACAGACAGGAAAATTGTTTAAACAATGTCAAAGAGCAAAATTCAGGCTAACATTTCATTAAAGCCACAGTTTCTCATAGTGCATCATCGAGGTGCATGGTGTCTTTAAATGCCACGATTGCTGTGCTGGATGAATTAATCTCAGGTTTTAGTGGTAATGTGAGTGTAGAGCAGGCATGACTTAGAGATGAAAGCACTGTGCAATCCATACATTGTCTGAATGAGAAGAAGGAATACCCCAAGCTCAGAAATCTGCAGCACTGTTCCCAGATGTAGCTTGGAATAATGACAAGAATGGAATGCAAAGAAAGGGAAAAATAATCTTAAATCTGGGCCAGATTTGGGGGTTGTCTTTATCTTTTCAAACACATGATTCCTTTCAAATAAGAGATCTAATTTGCAGCAATGAAAGCTGCCCTCAGAAACTGAGAGGAACAACTGAACAGATTGATGAAGAGCATCAGAAATACTCAAAGCAATCCCAGGAGTCTGCTAGACATCCAATAATTTGTGGTGCTGCTCGAAGCATCCATTAACATAACAAAGTACATGCACACATTGATCCTCTCTAATTTTCAGAGAGGCAACCTCTTTGTATTGCAGTTCAGAACACCTTGAACTCCACATATTCTTTGTTATTTCAGAATATTAACCACGTCTATTTTTAAAACGCGTCAATTCAGTTCCTAAATATAAATGAACAGGAGATTCAGGCTCTCAGTCTTAATAAAACACTTATCCAAAATGATCACACTGTCAGAGCTGCAGGAACAGCAACAGCATCAGTTGTAACCCTAATGATATTCCACGGTTTGTTTGCTCTTTGTTTGCTTCCATTTATTTTTATTTTCCCTTCTGAAGATACCAGAGTTTTGACCAAAAGGTGCAGCACATTTATATCACAGCAGTAATATTCTTGGTATACACTTCCCAAACATATTTTAATGACTTAGAGTGAATTTTAAGAAATATATTGAATTCCCCCTAAGAGGGCTCTATTTATGTGTCTGTTTCCATACAGAGCACAAAGGGATTTGTCAAAAAACAGTTGCAATATCAGTGGTGCAGAAAAACTGCAGTCCTATCTGCTGAGTTCAGGATACTGCTCTGATCGTTCCATCACATTGGCTATCACCCTCTCAAACCCTCCTTCCCTGACCCCTCTTCAGCACAAACTGGGGCTCCTTCCCTCCAGTGCTGTTGCTGTTCTAATCTGCAAAAAGTGAGAGCTGGGTACATGAGCTTGGTAACCTATTTAACAAGTCTTAAAGCTGCCCTATCAGAAGCTAAGTGCTAAAGGGTTTTTTGAAAGTCTCTGTGAAGTCTAGAGCCAGATTAGACCATCTGATAGAGATTTAGATCACAATACAGCCAGCATCTGTGTTTCAATCTGCACAGCACTAATGGGAAAAAATTGACATATTTCATTGTAGAATTCCCTGGACAACCAGAAGATACAGCTAAATAAAGATTTAAATCCACTCAGAGCATTCTCAGCATACTGATGTCACAGGCATTTGAAAGGGGATAGGCAGGGAAAAAAAATCATATTGAACTCTTAAAATCTAGGAGCCTGTTAATTCACGTCTCTAGTAAATCCAGGCTCTAGTTCACCATACACATATGTTAACCAAGATTTCAAGTCTTACTGACAGGTCCTGAAACAAATCTGCTCCTCACAAACAAGTAAAACTGATTCCTGTTGGTAGCAGCACAAACAGCAGTGCATTCCTTTATTAGTTGAGTGAAGCAATATTCCTTCAGAGCATGCTTGCCATTGTCTGGGAGGCTGAGCCTCCTCCTCTCCACACACATGCAGGCACACAGCAGCACTGCCGCCTCCCCTCGGTGCACAGGCTGCCTTTTCTCCTCCCAGCACCAGCCATTCCCTGACACAAACCCCCTGGGCGCCTCCCCAGCCAGGGCACACGCTGTGTGACAAACACTTCCCACAAAGGCACCGTGCCCGCTTTCATTTGGGCTCATTAATCCAGGCTAGAATTGCTTTGTGTGCTAACCCCTCACAGCCAATCCTGCCTTTTGAAAAGACACAAAATTTGGATCTCACTTGATAGATGATCATATCACAATCTGCAGGACAGTGGAGAAAAACCCATGGAATTTCTAAGAAGGCTCTTTGAGGTACCAGTAAGGGTCCATCTGAGGTGGGAAGAATAATCTGATTTCTTTGCAGGGAAGCTGACTGGTTTTCTATGTTTCAGTCTGAGAGCTGTAGGATGAATCAGACAACAAAAGTAATGAGAGACAAAAGTATATACAGGGAAGGACTGAAAATTAATTTGTCAGTGTGGACAAGAGAGGAGCCACAGTGCAGAAACACGAGGAACACCAGCAGAGATTGCAACAGAGACAGGAAAGAAGGTAGCATAATACTGAAGGTAATAACAGATTGTGGAATAAAGACAAATGTCTTGAGGGCTTGAAACAATAAAGTAATTCTTGAAGACATTTTATAATGCTGCAAAACTTATCATAAGGAAAAATACAGACACTATAAAAGCAAGAGAAATTGTAACAGAGCGGATAAAGATGAGACAACATAAAGATCAAAGAACGTGATGCTTCAAGCAAGAGACAGCAACGTCAAAGACTTTCCAAGCTCTGAATAAGTAAGAAAAAAGTTGAAGCTTGTCTCTGAACTGACCTGTGCTCCTCTGAACACTCCTATTTTCCTTTGGATGCGTTTACAGCTGTAGCAAACTGAATTGCAAGACAAGTCCTACAGTTTCCTACAGTTTTAAGGTATGAGCAATTGTAGGCGCTCAAAAGCACCCAGAAATCCTGACTACAGGAGGATGCAGGATGACTCAAAAGGAGCATATCTCAAGCAAATAAATCAGTTGGTGCCAAGTACCCAGTGCTGACACACAAAACTCTGCTTTGTCAGCCAGAGCATCTCAGTGAGGACTCTCAGGATTCCTCCAAAATCAGACTTCTGGTCTGAGCTGCAACACTGCTGCAGGCACATCTTGCAGTGGTTGCATTTATGAGCTCTTAGACCATGGCAGAGGCAAAGAAATCCCTTTTACTCAGCTGAGTCCATTGTCTATTTGCACACTGCTGCAGCACAGAGATACCAGAGAATCATGGAATGGGTTGGGTTGGCAGGGACCTTAAAACTCATCCAGTTCCACTGTCCCAGGCTGCTCCAGCCCCAGTGTCCAGCCTGGCCTTGGGCACTGCCAGGGATCCAGGGGCAGCCCCAGCTGCTCTGGGCACCCTGTGCCAGGGCCTGCCCACCCTGCCAGGGAACAATTCCTCATTGCCAAGATCCCATCCAGCCCTGCCCTCTGGCACTGGGAGCCATTCCTCCTTGTCTGTCACTGCATGCCCTTGGGAAAAGTCCCTCTCCAGTCTCTTTGTAATCCCTTTGTTAGGGAGGGCAATGCTCTGGAACAGACAGTGACAGCTGTAAATCTACTCTCTCAAATAAATGTTCCCTTACACATTTTTCTGTGACATCATCTTTTAGAAAAGAGACCTCGTTATCATTCCCCCAAAAAGTTATCCCCACCTTAATTTCATCTTAAGTTTTATAAAAGAGAATGCTTTCACACAGGCAGAGAAAGGGGCCAGATGAACGTCCTGGCATTCAGATAAAAATCTGTTTGCACAATAACTGTCTCAGAGTATGTGCTTCTGAGAGAATATTTTATTGAATAACATCCAGCCTGCTGTACAAACTCCTCCACCTCCCGGAACTACAGAACAAATGAGGGTGTGCCCTGTCGTTGTTGTACAGAGGGAGGGAGATGTCGGATTATGCACTTGGGTTAAACTTCTGCAGGCAAATCCCTGGTGCTCATTCAGTGTCCAGAGGATGCTGTGCATAAGGCACCAACAAATCCTGGAATGATGTGGGAAATTGTCCAGCTGCCTCGCTCCTGGGTGAATCACAGAGTAAATGCAAATGCATTGCATGGAACAAAGGCATGGCTGCTACTGTATGCAAAATATATACACACATATATATATATATATATGTATGTGTATATATATATGTGTGTGTATATATATAAGAAAAAAAAGTATCTCCACCAGGATCCTCATTTTCCAGTATCAAAAACAAGCTGTATTTTGAATTCCCCATATTTAATAGAAAGGCATCACTAAGCAACACAGCGTACAAAGCCTTTCCCACAGCATTTCCAGGGTGTTCTAAACAAGCCCTCTGGAAAGGGCCCTGTGCAGGGCTGGAGAGGTGCAGTGCCTCAGAGCCCCCATTGTCCTTTCCCACAGCAATGCTGGCCCCTTGGCAGAGCTGTGCAAGCCCTACACGTTAGCACTGCTGTACAATGCATTTGGCAGGACACACAATTAGACTGCAGCCCAGAGGAAAAGTGGTCTTTTTGTCCCATGCACCAAAAAGATCTGGAGGAATCTCCTTATATCCTTCAGGATGAATCTTCCCAGAATCACTGAGGTGTGTTGGACTTGTGGCTCAGCCCCTGAGCTCTCCTGTGGTGCCAGGGGTGATGCCAGGGCTGGGCCCATGGGTTAGGCCCAGTTTCCCCTAAAAGGCAAGCCAAGGACTTTATCAGTTTTAATAATGCTCCCAGACACTTTGGAGGGGTGTAACAAAGCTGCTGCATCTCTGCTACACCACCTGAATTTGAATGGCTCTCTCTGGAAGCAAGGAATTGAGGCCAAGCGCTTGGCCCATCACAACCAGAGTTTGGAAATGTGTAACAATGACAGAAGCTCTTGGAAACTCAGATATATCAGAGATATCTTTGCTTTCATGTTGGAGGTCTCACAGAGAGGAGCACTGCCTGAATGTGGTACCCACACCACATCATTATCCTGCAGCACTGATTGCAAACTCTGAATTTCAAACTGATACAGGAGGGATTTTGCCTCAGCCACATGCCAGGAGAACCAACTGCATCCCAAGATAGTTGATTTTATTGTGGAGCACCCATTTTCTCCCTAAACCACTACTGCACAACCCTTCTGTCTCCAAGTATCAGTTACAGCAGGCCATTACTGAATTTTAGGCAATGAAAACAGCAGTAAATTGAAATATTTTCTATCATATGTTAACTGCTGTCTTGATAAATCAATGCACTAACTTATACATAAGTTGAACTCTGGACTAATCCTAAGTCTCTAGTATTTTTCCAATCACTTTACTCAGAGGTTGGGGCATTTTACACTGGAGATAATTCAAAATAATCAGTTGGACCACAGGAAAGCTATGTGAAGTCCATGCTGTTCAGCCAACACTGCATAATTTTTCATGTTAAAATTTGTAGTTATCATTACACTTTGATCTTTAGAAGAATTGTTACTGTTTCATTCTAATTTAATTTTTCTTTGTCTTATCTGCTGAAGATATAAGAGATAATTAGTTGATTACACACACAGAAGAACCCATGCAAAACCAGCACATCTAGAGATAACATGGAAGTTAAAAGGCAGGAGAAGCTCACTGACATGCAGTGGGCAGATTTTTTAGTCTGAATTAAAGAAAAAAGAAAAGGAGAGGGGATTGGAGGAAGACAAACCAGTAATGATTGCCAGCCACAAGCCTGAATCTTTATTTTATAGGAAGTTTCATGGAGGCTCAGCTGATAGCCAGCTGATATCTTGGTGAAGTTTTGGTCTTGTACTGCAGAGAGCTCCATTCCTATTAATATAAGGTCTGTTTTTATTAATAACACTCAGGACCAAGCAAGCTGGAGTGTTTGTGGGATTTCCCTTGCAGTTGTGGCCAAGATCTGAGGACTAGTCTGACAGGGTTCCTCTGCTCCTGCAGCCCCTCTCCCAGAGCAGCACCCTCGGGTCTCGTCCCTCTGCTTTGCTCTCCCACTGCCGGGCTCGTCAGTGAATGCTCACAGCTGAGAACCCACAGCCCCAGCATTCTGGAAGCTCTTAAAAAGCATACTAATTAAATTGTACTCAGCTGATATTTTCTTTCCAATCCATACTTAGAACTATTTCTTCAAACTACATCAAGCAAGAACCCTTGAGTTTTGACTGCAGATGTTTCCACCTGAGCTTCTGACTTTCACTCCCACTAAAGGTGAATCCTGCAACTCTTTTTCTTCAAATACACTAAAATCAATATTTTGCTGCAAAAGTTTACAGCGTTTCTCACAAAAGGTCAAGTCATTTTTTTAAAAATCATTATCTATGGCTCCTGATATATGTAGTGGATGTGAAACAAACTTTTTATTAGAAAAAACCTCTTCACCAGATAACACACAATTCAGTGGGAAGGGCTTTATCAGAACCTGACTTCCTGGAGAAGCTGCTGTGCTCCTGAGGTGATGGAGAGCAATGCCATCACAGTGGCACTGATTCATTTTAAATGTCACTGCTTTAAAATGCCATCAGCTGGGAGCGCCTCTGGACACACTCTGTGTAAATCAGCTCAGCTTGGTTGGCTTCAGTGGGACTACAGTGATCTGAACCAACTGCAAATCCACTCCTTTGTGCTGAGCCTTCACTCTCACCAGGAAGGGGAGAAAAAAAGAGCCAACACTGCAGAGCCCAGGAAGTTTTTTGCAGATTCTCACACCAGTTGTTATCTGTGAGAGCAGTTCCACTGCTGCTCCCAACACTCCGAGCCGCAGCACAAGGCAGAGCCAGGCTCCCTGCACCGCTTCAAAAGCCCCTCTCACAGGGGGGTTTGATGCACAGCAGGGAAATCCCCTGGCTGGCAGAGACCTTTGTTAGAGCTGATGCATCGACACTCCTTGATAATAACAAGTAAAATCCTGCTGGAGCAGCCAAGGCCAAAATGGGCCTTTAATCAGGCCCTGTTCCTGAGGCTCCCACTGTACCCAGCTCTGTAAGAGATAACAGAGAATTGGTGATGAGAATGGTGCTGCGGAAGCAGAAGTGGCATTAAGGATCCTCCCTTTAAGAGCTGGATCCTCCCAGCATCTCCTTTATTCGTAGTAAAGCCAAACTCTCCCAGCTGCAACCCAAAGGAGTTTCAACCCAGACATATTTTCAAGGAAATTTGAATAACCCCAGTGGAAAAACTTGATTCATCTACACCTCAAAATGCCATCAACTAATTGTAACCTGCAAACCAAGAGCAACAAAAGCAGAAGACAAGATTAAGCTTGGCTTACAAGCCAGGTTTTGCTAGCTTCCTTTTTAGCATTTAAGGTTCAAGACTTTCCTCCTCCTACAGAATTCTGTTCTTGGCTTTGTTAACTGTGCACAGAGGAAAGTCAAAGAGACTATGGTGTTGCTATCCATTATGGTTCATCTGGATTTGTTTCTATGGAATTGCTTTATTTGCCTCTCCATAAGTAATGGAACAATTGAAAGGCACTTTTTACATTAAAAAGAAAAGGTTATATTTCCAGAAAATCCCACCAAATAGTGCTACACTTTCATATACAAAAGTGCCTAGGTGGTGTCACAATGTTTTTCTGCAAAATTCCCAAATGTTTTCAAGATGATGGTCCTATGGCCATGAACAAGCATGTTGAAAATTATATAAAGCTGGACATTTAAATCCTGCATTTATCCATCACCATTGAACTTCATGATAGATACAGAAGTTGAAGTCCCCTATTATACTAAGTTCACATTGCTTTCCAGACAGACCTAATACATGGCTCACACCATACCCCACTGATAACAACCACAGGATTCAGTTCAGCTTTTTTGCTCTCCCATCCCCTCTTTCCTCCAAAAGAGAAAGGGGGGGATGCCTTTCCAGCCCTCATCCTTCAGCATTCCCTGCACAGACACAGCAACATTTCCATC
>NW_005054445.1:664714-664954 GCF_000277835.1 Geospiza fortis
AAACTGAACACTGCATTTTTAATTCCTTTCCTAATTAACCTATTTGCATGCATTTCAGTAATTATACAGCTTTGCATAACTAACGAGGAATGTCTCACTCTGCCATGCCCCAACAGCTGATGGAGCACAGCCACCTGTGACCACCACTGACACTGCAGAGGATGTTTGGGAGGGCACAGAAACTGGGCCATTGCCAGTGGCCATCCCACAGGCTCTGGGTGAAGGCATCAGGGGAACATT
>NW_005054445.1:664964-725612 GCF_000277835.1 Geospiza fortis
TCCTGGTAGGATCTACCTTGAATCTTGTCCATGAATTTGCATGCTCTTCTTTGATAGTGATGTTATGTCACTCTCCCTCCTCTGGTTTCATCCAGAACTCCCAAATCTCTGACAGTGGGAGCTGCTCTTTATTCACCTCAGCTTCTGCCCCTGTGACTTCCCAAAGTTCAGCCATACTCTCACCTCAGCCTTCTTTCAAAAAACCTGAGAAGTCTCATTTTCTGTAGCATGAGCTTCCCATCCTTTCCTGCTTTATTTGCCCTTCTCTGCTCCCTCTCTAACTGCACTGTGTCCTTGCTGAGCTGGGAGATCAGCCCTGCACAGACACCTGGGATGGGACACATCCAAGCCCTTGGTGCTAGAGACTGACTGCCCTGTGCCTGTGCCTCACTGTGCCCTTTCTCTGGTGCCTGACACCCGTGGAACTGAGGGTTTCAGGAAACTGCTAAAGCCTCAGGGATCACTTTCCTGAACTATAAGTGTCAGTTACAAATGCAGCCCCACTTTATTCTGGTTTGGATTATTCTGTCACAGGCTGCACCACAGTTTCTTTTCCACCTTGTTGGCCCGTGACACTAATTGTTTTACAAGATCTTCCTGGATCAATCAGCAGAACACTGAACTACCTGGAAGAGCTCAATACTTTGGAGGAGAAGATTTCACAGAGGTGCTGCACATCACACATCCCCTCTCCTATTTAGTGATGGAGATGCTGTTGAAAATTTGTTCCAACACTGTGTGTTTTGGAACCGATTTTCATTCATTATTTCCCCCACACTGGCAACAGGGTACACAGCTCTTCTTTCACAATTACAGAGTTTATTCTTGCCCTAAATCCTCCACCATTTCCTCTCACCTGAGAGATGCATAAAAATTGACCACTGGAGACATAATCATCATATTCAGCACAGAGAGGAGAAGTTTTGGGCTGAGCTCAGTGTGGCCTGAAGGAGCTGCAGGAAAGATGGAGAGAGACAATTGCCAAGGGCTGGAGGGACAGGAGCCAGGGAATGGCTCCCAGTGCCAGAGGGCAGGGCTGGATGGGATCTTGGCAATGAGGAATTGTTCCCTGGCAGGGTGGGCAGGCCCTGGCACGGGGTGCCCAGAGCAGCTGGGGCTGCCCCTGGATCCCTGGCAGTGCCCAAGGCCAGGCTGGACACTGGGGCTGGAGCAGCCTGGGACAGTGGGAGGTGTCCCTGCCATGGCAGGGGTGGCACTGGGTGGGATTTAAGGTCCCTCCCAACCCAACCCATTCCACTGTTGTGGGATGACAATGTGAGTAAAGAAGCTCCATCAGGAGTTTCCTACTTGGCCCCATGAGCCTCTCTAGTGTCACCAAGCACTTGGCACACACCAAGCAGCTGTGGCATTGTTTGACAGCCAGGAATTCCCTCTGGGAGCCTCAGGAGCCAATCCTGGACAAAGTTGCTGTGTCAAAACTACTTCCAAGGCCTGAGGTAGTTCAGGTACAGCAGAGTCAAATGAGTGTAGAGCAACCCTGTCCTTCCCCTTTTATTCTGAAAAAAACAACAGCCTTGCCTCCCAGTCTCCCCCTGATACACCCAACAAGTCTTCTCACCTTTTTCTTGACAAATCACATAATTTTTCCTCTTTTTTGAGTGGATGACTGTAGCAGAGCAGCTGCTTCAGGTGCATGCAGCAGGCCCTGTATTAGCACGGATTTATCCCAAGAACAGGGCAGAGGAACACTGGGAAACCTTTGACAAAATGCCTGTGGTTCAGATAAGGCTTCAGAGGGAGCTTTTCCTCCAGCAGCTCCCTTGAGCTGCAGCATTTGTTTCTCAGCAGCTCCGCGTGAAGTGCCGCAGTCCAAAGGGGCTTCAGCTCCTTTTGCAGAGCCAAAGACTACAAAAATCCTGGAAAAGAGAGTGGGAGGGGGAAGGAGAGAAGTGCAACAGCAATATTCCTTGCTGGTACAGTTTTGCTGCACTGCAGAGTAACTTCAATGGGAGAAGACTTAAAACAGACTCTCTCTCACACTTGGCAGGGCAGAGACTGAAAGGCTGAGAGCTGGCAAGATCACTCTTTATTCCCAGCACTAGGAGTGGAAACCAGACGGATTTGAGGACAATTCTTGCATCAAGCAAACATTTTTCTGTTAATCATTTTGACTCTGATGAGTTAACCTCTGGTTGGCCCCATTTCTGAGACACTTTGCTACGTTGTGGGGATTTCTGATCAGAAATGTTAAAAGTGATGACTGAAATGCATGACTGACTGTTTTTAGCAGCTACCACTGATTGTTCTGAACCCACTTAAAGTTATCTTAATTAATGTGCTTTTTACATGTTTTATTCTTTACACAACCATCATTAAACAAAAAAACCTCTGGTTGGCCCCATTTCTAAAGGCTTAATCTGCTCTCGATAAGCACAGTGCAGAGAGTCCCAATTCTTAATTTGGGAGTGAGTGCACATTTCGGTGCAGTGAAACCTCAGTATCACTTGTGGAGATGGCTGCAGCGTGGAAGAAACAGGCAGACAGAATTTTCTTTCATTATTTCTTAAAGTATAACAGCAGTAAAGAGACACCCTGCTAACAAGGTGGTGCTTTGATATGGATATCCTCCCTCCAGTCCATTACTGCATCTCCTTCACAGCAAGCAAGCTCTGCCTTTTAAGACTTCCAAGGCCAGCCTGCTGCTGCCAGTTTTAATTCTGTGGGCCAGGGTTATGAATATCCCATTGTGAGCTCCTCTCAGGAGGTTACAGGGCATTGATCCCGGGTCACTCGGGAAAGTGCCACCAAAGGCAGCGGCACCGAGGCAGCAGCTCCTGCTCTCAGCTTACTCCACATCAATCCAAAGGGTGACCCAAGAGCACGAGACCTCAACCCACGGGGCAGCAGCTGGAACAGGATATTCACAACTCCACCATTAGCAATCAAAACACAAAATGGCTGAGCCACAGGAGTGAGTGGCTGAGCCTGAATTGGCTTTTGTGGAACAGACAACAGAAAAGAGCTGAATTCATTGCAGAATAAAGACAAACAGATTAAATATAAAACTCCTTCAGATATGACTAATTTCACATATCCTAAGTAAAATACCAGAAAATACCACGAGCAAAATATTTAATGGGAATTTTCTTAGTACATTCAGTGAAGAGAAGGCTCCACCTTGACTTTAGCAGTGTTCCAGTACCTAAAGGGGGCCTTCAGGAAAGGTGGAAAGGGAATTTTTACATGGCCTGGAGTGACAGGACAAGGGGAAATGGCTTCACAGAAATTGTTCCCTGTGAGGGTGGGCAGGCCCTGGCACAGGGTGCCCAGAGCAGCTGGGGCTGCCCCTGGATCCCTGGCAGTGCCCAAGGCCAGGTTGGACACTGGGGCTGGGAGCACCTGGGACAGTGGGAGGTGTGGCACTGGGTGGGATTTAAGGTCCCTCCAAACCCAAACCATTCTGGGATTCTATGACCACACACTGGTTTAGTCTATGTTCTGTGCTGTTATTCTATGTTCTATGTTATTGTTCTGTGTTCTGAGCTGTTATTGCATCAGCTGAACCACCTCCCCTCCTACCAAACCAGCACAGCTTTTGATTTACAATTTTCAAATTTTCACAGATTTATTTTTCAATGCATTACAAATGAAGGAGACTCCTAAATACTTTAGTTGGAGATGAAGCTTCCTCCGTATTTCCTGCAGCCCTGTCCCCACTGCAGGCACAGCTATTAACCTGTTGCACAAATGACCACACAGCTGTTTTATAACAACGCTGACAGAGAGTTTGAGAAATTACAATTTAACTTTGCCTGTGTAAATCCTTATTAATACATTTAGACAGAGAGAAAATTGTGATTTTGAGAAAAGATGGTTCTTAACAATCTCTTTGGACATAACCACAGGGCTGGACAAAGCCATGGAAGCCACACTGACATCCTCCAAGAGTCAGCAGGCCTAACACATCTTCCCCCAAAAGGCACTGGTAGGAATTAGGCATTAATATCAAATGGAATTGGAGCTCATGGAGAAGAAATATCTTTATGAGAGCATTTCTGCTGGAAAAAATGTGCAATGATGGGATTGAGAGTGTATTAGCAAACAATCAATGCATCTGTGGCATATGTCAGTGAACATCCCTGAGAAACAAATGATTATGCTGAGCAGCACTGAGGCACTCCAGAGCATGGCAAATGGAGAATACTTTTTATCATGTGACATCAAGCATATGGCACATTGCTGACTGGTGAATGACAAACTTTGAAAGGTTATTATTACTCTAATGAGAAAAACCTGACAGAAAGGAATTAATTAGTTTTGCATTTATTTAATATTACCAAATAGCACAGGCTCCAGATGGCAGCACCCAAGGTATGAGAGGGGGAGAGTGGGGGGAAATCTGTTTTTTCTGTCTCTTGGTACTGCACTCTAGGATGGCAAAACAGAAGTGATCCAGTTTCTCCAATTCTTGTCTGCTGTGAGAAAAAAATTACAGCACAGCTATTAGATTAGGGATTTAATCTTGATGGGGCACTGGAATATTTTTAAGCACATGTTGCTCATTCAGTAAAAATTATGTGTGGTTCTTTTTCTTCAGCAGCAGCTCTCAAATATTTGCATAAAGCCTTCAGCTGATTTGGGAGAGGCACAAACTCAGTCACAGCTCCTTGCAAAGGACCCACCTCTGGTAAATGATCAAGGGGCTTGGTTGGGTTTTCCTGCTGAAATTTACACCAATACTACACTGGGAAATGGTGTGATTTTTTTTAAACTTTAAATAATTGGAGCAGAAACAATAATTACAATAATATATGGACAGGCAGTGTTTTGAGTACATCTTTATAACCAGTGCTTTCACACAGAGCACAGACCACAGCTGACTCAGGGCATCCCCAGGTACATTGTCCTGAAATTTAAAACCCTTGTGGGATCACCAACACCTTTCCCAATGCATCCAGAGAGCAGTTCAGTCAGACTGAGCATTAGCTGGCTGGGGACACTCCAGCAAAGGGTACAGATTAATTTTATGAGAGGGATGCAACCCTGAAAAGCAGTATAGGACTAAGTCTAGGCAAAGCAAACAGCTTCAGCAGTGAGGAGTGACTGTTCACCCTGTAGATGGATAGGGACAAAGGGCAACTGAGGACAAATTAAACTATCCAAGAGGGCAAGTGCATCAAATCAGTATTTTTCTGTAGCACTAATTACTAGACACTCATAGAATCACAAAGGGAAAACACTCCTAATTCTTTTCTCTATATGAGTCTGCAGCCTCAAAATCAACTGAGTTTTTGCAGCAAAGAGCAAGTGAACTTCTGGAGCTTTTTATGTCCTTGAGCGGTGGAAGGTTAGGCACAAGATTTCATAACTTCCTTAGGAACTTCATTTTGCCATGGCAAAGAGTTCAGCTTTGCCTTGGTTCCATTTCTGACTAAAATACCTCATGACAGCTTTATAGTATTAATTTCCTTTCCTACTGCACTCCTTATAAATGTTTTCTTTATGGCATAAATCACATTCCCAGCACCAGATAAGTGAAGACTCACACAGATCTCTTTGCTGGGTTTGGTATCCCAGGTGATCAGGGCTCTCTATTGACCAGTCACTGTCACAGCCCTCAGCGACCTGAGCCAGTCTGATGGCCACAGAAATGAGATGGTGAGAAAAGGAAAAGAACTTTAATTGAAATTATATCTTAGGACAGCTACTAATATGGTCACAAGATCTTTAAAGGATATTGCTGGCTTTCAAAGGGAAGTTAATCCTGGTAATATTTGTTTTCTCTCAGTTTTAGCAATGTTCTTCCAGAGACACAGATAAGCCTAAGGTCTATTTGTTTTCCAGAACGACTTTATCTCCTGGGCTCTTAAATGAGGTACCAGTTTTCTGGATCTGGGGGAAAAAAACCCCAAAACATCCTCAGTGTGAAATCAGTCTAGTCTACCTACAGCTTTTTTCAGGCTGTGCTACCACCCAGATTGTTGATTCAAGGACCCTGAAACTAAACAGCTCCATCACTCAGCCCTGTCACCAGCACCAGTGCTCACACATAAATAAATCCAGGCTCTGCAGGATCCCTGGGCAGCTGTGCCAGGGAAGGTCAGGACAGACAGCCAGGAATCCCAGCTACCCTATAGCACCCAGCACGAGAGGGACACCCACAGGGGCCAGGGGGGAGTCAGGGCCATAATTCCAAAAATTCAACTCCATCAGCAGTGCCTGGAGCCTGCTCAGTGCCCTGCCTGCTGGCCCAGCCCTGGTGCATCCCAGCACCAGAGACCCCAACACACCAACAGCCACACACCCAGCCCGGGGCACTCCTGCAGCCAGAAATGTTGGGTTTGCAATCACTTCTCCTGAGATAAAAGCACAGGACTTTGGGATGAAAACCACAGCTGCACTTGCTAATAAAATGCATGTAACCCAAGCTTGGGGAAGTTTTCTTGCCCTCACATGTGGCACAGCCAGACCCCTCTCACTGACCTAGGGGCATCACTTGGAGCCAACCAGGAAGTCACAGTCACAGTTAGGTGGGAATAATTTGTGTAGGCTGTCCTTTCAACTCCCTGAAAACAGAGACAAGGTACAGCATCGAGTGCTTCATCTGCAAATTTCCATTGCTCTTTTTCCTTTATATTCCTTTTTTTTTCCCCTCTTATTTGTTCCCTTTTGCTTTTTTATTTTTCTCTCCTTTTCTCTCTTCTTTTTTAATTCTTTGCAAATGCCAGGGGGTTTCTGTGGTGGGGCCCAGAGAGGAGCGAGCTCAGGCCGTGCTCGCAGCACTGCTGCTCTTGGAGCAGCTGACCAGGGACTCCACAACACTGCAGCCAACACACAGGGTCTCCAGCACTTTGTTCTTGTTCCTCAGACAGAAATCATCAAGCTTGAGTCTTCATCGAGGCCTGACTTTCCCACGTGGCCGAGCAAACTCCATTTATTCCGACTTTTAGAGGATAAGGCAGCTGTATCAGCCCCGGGCTAGGAAATGAAAGGAGCATTACAAAACTATGAAAATAAAATGTTCCATTAAAAGAAATAATTCCATTAGAACTCAAATCTATTCCCTGTTTCAAATCGGGCCTAAGATGATAATGTTTGCTTTGCATGCTGCTCTGCTGAACTGGAAACTTTTATTAATGATGTGCTGCTGTTTCTTAAAATTATCTTAACAGATGGATTTATAAATCATAAGTAGTAACCAAATTCTAATAATGAAGCCATTTAATATATACCTCAACTTCTGACAACTTAATACTTGCTTTGAAAGCAACAGTCCCCAAGCTAATTTGTTTATAGCCCCACACAGGTTACATGGACGTGCTCTCTCCCTACTGCTCACTCCTGGTCCCAACAGCTCAAACCATCCATGTCTGTGTTCTTTACCCCATTTTGCAAATGAATACTTAAATTACAAAAGAAATTAATGGTCATCAAGATTTTAAAATATTCTGATCCTCTGAAAAAAATGTGGAGTTCATGAACTGCAAGTCTGCATTTACATATAAATGGAAATACACACACACACACACATATCTCCATGCATACACACACAGGACTGTTATAAACTATCCCAAATTTATTCTTCATCAGATTGAATCTTAAGAAATTAAATGAACTTTTAAATAACTCTTCGTTCTAACTGGATAGCCTCAAATTATTTATAGCCTGTTCTCTCCCAAACCAGGTTTTGCTCATGGATTTGCCAAAGACAGCACCACCACCACTCAGGAAATGGCAAGGGCCTGGAAAACACAGCAGCTCAGGCCAGATCAGCTTTACCAATGTAATTTTTATCATGGAAATATAAAACAACCATTAAATTAAACTGCTAACAACCTCAGAGCAGAGAGAAAGGACTGAAATCTGCTTTCTGTCTCAAACCTACCATTCTCATTTATTTCAGGGCCTGCAGAGCTGCAGCCAAGCATCACTGTGAGCCCAACAGACAGAATGAATCAGGAGAGAAAACAAATCCATTCGGGACACATTCAAAGGGTCCCTCACCTGAGCTGCCTCCCATCTCTCTGAGCTGTAAGATCTCCCCCAGGGAAGGAAGCAGAGCATTTCTTTTGGGACATAGCACTGGAATAACTTAGGGTAAATCCAGCTAACTCAGAATTCAGCTGAATGGAGAACAGCTAAAGAGGTTCAGGCTGATTTCATGGAAGCAATCAGGTGGGTTTAGGTGTTGTTTAGGACGCTCTTGTTGTAAAGCAGATCCACAACTGAGCATCACGAGCTTTAGGAAACAAGGGATGTGCAGGCAGTTTCTTTTCCATTCCAACTAAAAAAAAAAAAATTGAAAAAAAATCAGGAAAGCCCCAAAAAAGAGCCCAGACTGATCTTGAGTATTCAATCCCACCCAGTTTGTGCCCCTGGGCTATGCCTTGCCTGGTGTGCACACTTTCTTTGCCAGGATCTGAAGATCAGCAGCACCCACTGTCACAATAACTGGGACAATCTGTCAGTCTCAAAAATGTCCAACACCAACATCCATTTCAGGTGACTTTTCCATTTATTCACCTGAATTACTGATATAGCTCCACTTTCCTCTGCTGCTGAGAGCATCAGAACAAAGAGTTGCATCCCCCAAACCTTCCCATAACACACAGATCAAGGCATCACATCCAAAAAATTCCCATGAAAACCTGAAGTGTGTGATTACTATCAACTAACTCACCAAATTTGCAACCACTTTGTGAGCTCACAAGCAATTGCACCCAGAATTCAATGCTGGCACACAAAAGACAGTGGTATGAAAATATTTTAAAGCAATTATATGTAAAAAAAACCCTAAAAACTGTTGATTGGTTTCATTCCACTTTGTATTTCTGCTCTCACTTTTATGACTAGTTTTATTTCCACTTAAAAATCGTTATAAATGTGCAAAATTAAGAAGATGTGTGGGTGTGCTCCTTACATGCTTACAGTTACATATTTAACAATCATCACCAAAGTTTGATATCATAATTAGATTTGTAAGCATCAACACACATTTGCAGAACTAGACTTTTGCTCTTTTCCTCTGCCAGAAAAACATTGGCTCTGGAATGTGGAGCACGACAGCAGGGGTGCAATTACAGGTGGAGGCTGGCACAAACAAAAGTGCCAGTAAATGTAAAGGTGGAAGTCTTGCTCCTTCCCCCTCTCACTCCCATGCTACAGAACAATTCCACTCCTCTGGAAGCCTGGATGGACAGGCCAGTAGTGGAGAGCAGCATCTCTTGCACCAGCCAGCCATGGTTTCATTCCAAAATGAAGCTCTTTAATTTATTTTCAGTTTAACAAAATAGACTTTCAGGCTGTCTTTGACGCAGTGGGGTACTGACAGGGTGCCCACAGAGTTCCCCATTCCCCAGGGGTGGCCACACATGAACAGGGGACATGGAAACCTCCAAAGCTGAATCGAGAGACAGGTTTAATTTAATTCTGCTACAAAGCTACAGAGATTTTTACTGTATTGCAAGGCCAGGAGCAGCTTTCAGTATTGCCATATCAGAAAATAAAGATAACAGTTGACATACAGAGTAGACTGAGTGATGCACATTTACACACTCAGGTATATATAACAACACACACCAACACTCACAGAAACCATGCAAGAAAGGTCCCATGAATGCAGAGTTTCTATTCACAGGAATATTGATATTTCAATTGATAACGAGGTTCTATGGCTTTACAATAATTACCTTTGCTTTTAAAAATCCCAAACCAAATAGTTCCCTAAAAGGCTCATTTTCTGCTATCTTCCTTTAATATATTCCTCCAGTTTCATGATTACCTAACAAGACACAGCACTATTGATCCCTTATGCTTGGATGAGCTGTAGATTATGATGTACTGAAGAAAAATTCTGCTTCAGAGGCATTTTGCTTTATCCCAGAAAACATTTCACAGGCCAAACATATTGATTCAACATTGTAATAAGTGAGAGATTGGGACTTCTCCTTTTTTGTTTTCTTCTTCCAAGAGTCGATATCCCAGTTTCTTGGACTCTAAAGTCACACAGATCAGGCAAAAAATAACTTACTGCAGGACTTCAGATCTTCCCTATCCATTTTTAATACTCCTAAACTGTAGTAATAGAGAAATACAAGCAGGAGTTAATATTCACTTAAAGAAAAAAAAAAATATAGAAATCAATCCCAAAAACCAGCAAAAGCCACACATTTACTTCTGTATTTACTTCATAACATTCCACAGGAGTTCTTTGGGTTTGGGAATTCATTTTCTCAGAAGTCACTACATTCCCTGCAACATGAGGTCCCACCTGATCACTACTATGGACAATAACTTTTTCACTGGTAAATTACCCATTTGCATCCTTTGTGTAGATTTTAAAACTTGTCTTAATTTAATATTTTACAATATGAGAAACCCCAAACATCCCATTTACACTTCTCAAGAACAATCTGAAACACATCAAAATTTGCATTTCATTTGGGATTAGTTGTTTCCTGGCTAGGATATTCCAAAATATCAGGATATATATTTATATATTAAAAAAAGACATGCAAAGTAACTTGATTTTAGCTCCTGAAGCATGCAGTCATAAAAAAAATCCAGCACTGTCATAATCCATCCTAAAGCTCAGTGATGAGGAGATAATTAGGAGTGGGTGCAAATGATGACAAGTTTGATGCACACACTGAGCCCGGGCGGCGCTGAGGGGCTCGATCCTCTGAGCAAAGCTCCTTCCCTCCTTAGGGGCAGATCAGGTTGGGGATGTTGCTGAATGAAGGAAGAGGTTGCACAGTGAGGGGTCAGGCTGTGAAGGCAGCTGCAGAGTGCAGCCCTGAAGTGCCAAGAGCAGGGCTGTGGTTGCAGATCGATGTGCAGGGCAGGCACACCACAGGTGAACGTGCATTTAATGTTCCCAGCCTCCCTCCTCATCTGCTCTGACCTCAGGGGTGGGATTCTAAACCCAAATAAAACCCCTGCTGCCATAAACCTCTGATCTGCTTTTTGCAAGTGTGTTTTGTCTCCATTCTAAAAATTCAACTCCATGCTAATATAACATAAAATAACCTTTTAAAAGAGATTTGAGCTTTAAGCATTCAAGGTATTACAGTTGCAGGCATAACCAGAGGATCCGGTCTCTTTCTTACAACTTTCAGTAGGAAATATTTGTAATACAACAATATCTCATTTCTCAGTGTAAGCCACTCAGTGTCCTAGACAATTTGGCTTTAACCTCTGTGATGTTTTCATTGGGCTCACAAACCTCATGATAAAATCAGTCTGCTTTTAGCCCCTCATTTCAATCTTCTGGCCTGTAATTTATGCTCTGCTCCTGTAAATCTCTTCCTGTAAATTGAATGAGTCTCACATTGCAGCTTTCACTTTCTGACCACGAGAATGCAGGTTCTGCTCATGGAGAAGCCTCTAGCAAGGCTCAGGAGACATTCAAGCTGTGCCCAGAGGAGAAATGTCACGAATTATGCAGCGACATAATGGAAGGCAGAGGGAGTTACACAAATGCCTTTCTTCTGTTAATTAGGAAAAGCTCTGCTGATGAGTGAGAGCACCTGTACAGCCACAGCAGCCAGCAGGAGCTGACACCCAGTGGGGACCAGCAGCACCCTTCAGCCAGGGCAGGAATTCACCCCAGACATTTGCATCCTTCACAAATCCTAAGCAAACCACATCAGCTTGTCAAAAATCTGAAGGACTCCAGGTCCCAAAATCTGCTGTTTCCAACAGGGCACAGAGGAAGGAAAACTGTCTTGGGAGAGGCAGAGCTGCTCTAGTCCCCACCTAGGGCATTTAGGGCCTCCTTGTGTGTGCCACAGCTGAGCCAGGGCTGCAGCAGCAATCTGAGAACATTATAGATAAATAAATATAGAGAGGCAGATCCCTGGGACATCAGCCTTGCAGGGATCAGCAGGAGCTCTGCACAGCCAGGGTCCCATGAAGTGTTCATCCCCCTCATGAGTTCTTTGCTGTCCTCACACACAGAGGTGAATATCAGCCCTCTAAGAATACTTCCCACACAGATAAAACAGCAGAAATTATTTAGGAATGTTTCTCCTTCAAAATTGGCTCTCTTACATTTTGCATAGTAAAGCAAAATGGGTTTCAGTATATGTTTAAGTACCCCTAAAGGTGAAGAACACCTCTTTTCTTACAGGTGGTGACAAATCTCAAGGTGATTCTGTGCATTCCCACTTCAGCTTCCTGTCTTTGAAACTGCTTTTGGAGCTCCATATGCCCTTCTCAGCATTTGTCAGAAAATAAGCCTACACATTTCACATCCACATATTCAAATACAGTCACAGAAAACTTATTTTTGTGTGTTTAAAAGCACACGCTGATTAATGCCAATAAGTCTCAGTCTGAACAAACACAAAATCTCTTTGCACTTGGTATGTCAGACTTGTTTCTGTGGCAATCCCTTTCCATTTTGCCAGCAGCGTGCAGTTGTTCTGCAAAGAAACATTTCCTAAAACGTTCTCCCTTTATTTCCAAAATGAAAAGCTTCTTTCAGGAACAGAAGCTGAGAATACATTAAAAATGTCACATTGACTCTCAGAGCAGCAGCTCTCAGCAGTGCGGTGCACACAGGACATCCCTGAGCATGGCTGGGAGGCTGGAGGACTTTAGCACAGCAGTCTCCAAGGGGCACTGTCAGGATGCTGAAGGGTTAATCCACGTGAAATGCCAGGTGATGCTAACCCTCCATTTCAGTCAGCATATGGAACCTGATTTCCTGGGATTGCAGTGTTTCCCAAGCACTTAAAACACAGCTGGAACTGTGGCAATTTTGTAATTTCCTTAAATTTGGGGACAGCTGCTCACAGCCCTGTTACTGAGCTGACAGCTCATGGCGTGGAGCCCTTGCATTTGACCATGTGAAGATGTTTCATGATCTTTATTAACTTTTCTCTGCATGTATTTTGATTCAGCCCCTCTGATTGCGCTGTCTGATAAAGCCTGGCCAGAGCTGAGTTTTACAGTATTTCCTCCCGTCCCATTCAATTACCAAGAGTCAAACCACATGATCTGACATCACTTTAACCAAATTGTTCACTGACAGTGCCATTGCTCCAGCTAAGGAAATGAAAATGCTTAAGACAGTGCAGGAATGGCTCTTTTCCTCAGGCAGGGATATTTTGGAGGAGTGACTCTTTTTCCTGAGGCAATGATATTTTGGAGGAATGGCTCTTTTCCCTCAGGCAGGGATATTTTGGAGGCAGGAAAAGCCTGCTAGCATCATGGTTAAAGCCTGGCTGTCTGAACTGCTCTCTTTGTCCTGTGCAGGTGCAGGGAAAGGGCACGTGGGCGAGGTGACCACTTGGTACCCAAAACACTCCTGTAGCAGGTGCATTTCTCCCAGCAGCTCTGAGGCCATGGAAAGTGCAAATGGATGGATCACTGAACGGAAAGGTGCAGAAACTCACACTGGACACCAAACAGCCTTAAATTTCAGGAACTGTCACATATGTTTCTATACATGCTCTTGCTAGAGGAAAAGAAAATAAGTAGCAGAGGTAGAGGGATACTGGAATAATTAAATGCTCTCCCTAATAGGCAAAAGCTGATTTTCCCTCTACAGCGTTTTGGAGCTGATTGTTCAGTGCCATCAATTTGTTCCTTGCCACCAACTGCACTCTGAGAAGGAAACCCCTCTGGGAATTTTACCCATTGGGATAACCATGACAAGAGTCATCCACATAAAAGCCCAACAAACTTCACGTGTTTTGGAAAGAAAGGCTACCAAAACTACAAATCCCTGTCAGCCAAAACAGCCTTCAAAACTGGATACACCAGATAAACAACTTCTAATTACACCTGCAGCTTGTCATAATTGCCTGTGTTCCGTGTCCCAAATCAATGTTCCTGCCGCAGCACATCAAGAGCTACATCCTCAGAGGGAGCACTGAGCACTGAGCACTGCACCACCCAGTCCTGCAGTGAATCAGTCCTGCAGTGAATGCACAGCTTCTGGCAGGGCCAGGCTGCTGCACGAGCAGCAGGAGACAGGCAGCCAAAAATGAGAGCTGCACTTCATCATGTCTCTGCAGACACTGTAAATACAGCAACAGTAAATCTTAAGGAAATAAATGCATCCTAAACTCTGCTCTCCAACAACTTCAAGGCTAATCAGGGATTTTTTTTTTTTTTTGGGGGGGGTGTTTATTAGGTACTGAAGGCATCACACAGGAAAAGAGAAAAATCTCTCCTCACCACCTTCTGTGGGACCAAGCCAGCAAGCAGAATCTGAAACGTTTTCCAGACCACATAATCAGGAGGATGCTCATTTTTGGCTCTGAATGGGACTCAGGCACTTGTGTCTCACTCTGTCAACACTTGGGAAGGGCTGGGAAGGAACAGCAGCAAAGCTTTTACACCTAGACAATGTTCTTGGCAAAAAGCACAGACTCCTCCAGGAAGCAGCCGAAAGGATACACAAGGGAAAGGGCTGCTCAGGATTTGTAATCTGGCCTTGGGAAGCTGAAAGAGAAACCGTGCTGCACAGCCAGGAAAGCTGCAAAAATCCCTGAGCCAACTCAACTCAGCTCCCCTCCACGCTGGGTCAGCTAGCCTGTGACCAATGGCCAGGCTGGCCAGTCTCAAGCTGATTCAGAAATCTCTGTTCTGCTGTAAGAGCTTTGTAGACAGCCCCCAAAGGCCCCTGGGTTTCTGTCTCAAACGTGGAACACACGAGCAATACAATTCCTGGGTAAACTAGGGGCAGTGGTATAGCTAGATCTTATTTCATATACTTAGAATTTGAATTCTGCCTTTCAAGTGGCCCTTTAAATCATCCCCACACCTTCCAAAATCATATCTGGAATTTGAGCAGTGTAAGCAAGACTTTGAGGATCCATTGTTTAGGCTGTCTCAGCAGCTATGTTTAGAAACATCAAGGAATACTAAATTATTGATCCTGCATTCACTGAACTCAAGGAATAAGTGGTATTTAGTTGGATTTTTCTTTTTAATTTACTTTCAAAATGGGCTTAAAAAGGACTGAGAACCAAAGGTGGAGAAAAAAATTAATTTGTGTTCTTATTTACAAAAACATTTTGAACAAAGCAGCATGCTAGAAAGCAGTTTTCCCAGTAATGTTCACTGGAGGAGTTACCATGTTTTCAGAATAGGCTGTATTCAGAAGCTGAGGAAATCTTAAACTTTTCAAACCCTTGGCCTAAACGTGACAAGTATTGCAACATTTCTTGCTTCTTGTTCAAGGAAATCTCCCTGGAAAATAAACAGCAGAGCAGATAAGCTATTAAGCTGAGCCCCTGATGCTGCTGGCTCTTTCATCAGGTCTTATATCTGTTAACCTTTCATAAATGTCAGGCTGAAAAGAAGTTTCAACTACATCCCAGAGCCAAAAAATCCCCTGCTCATTCTGCTCCACCACAGGCTTCCAGCCCAGCTGCATTGCTCCTGCAAGGAGTGGGATCTGCAGCAAGGATGAGCTGCCCTCTGCCAGGGCTTCCCTCCCCACAAGGAAACTGAGGTTGCACCTTGCAGGTGTATTATCATAGGCACTGGATTTGCACCAGAGTTGTCACCAACTGACAAAAGGGAAAGTGTCACTAAGAATTACAAAAGCATGGGAAATACTCTACTAAAATCACTGTCATCTACTGTCTCCCAAAATTTCCTTAGAAATTACACCTGCATTATGATGGCCACACTACAGCTACTGGTTTATTATTGGCATAATTTACACGTTAAGCTGAAATGCAGAGTGTGTGAACATTTTCACTATTTGCTACAACAGAAAGATGGTTTTAATGAACTGTTAGTTCTCCACAATTGTTCCTAATTACCTGCTCTCAGAAACAGCCCTACTCATTGCTAAGATTTTTAATTTAGTGTTTACAGACAGCAGAAAAACAACTATCATTATCACATATAAATTAAGAGTCTATCCTTTCCATCCCTTCAGCGATGATGGCAATTTTCTCTTGGACAATGCTCTCAGGCACAGGGTGGGATCCTTGGGATTGTCCCACGCAGGGTCAGGAGCTGGACTCTGATCTTTGTGGGCGCCTTCCAACTCAGGGGATTCTGTGGTTATTCTTTTAGGAACAGCAAAACTGCTCCTGCTAAAGGTTTCTGTGAACCATCACATCCATGGGAGCAAGCCCATACAGGTGACAAAAACCCCAATCTGCACATAAAAGAGTCCCCATCCCAGTTTGTGACTTCAGAGGGAACATCAGATAAGGATGTGGCTCTTTCCCCAAAGCAGTTGTAGGAATCAAATGCACCTTCTCCTTATCACTGAATAATCAAGTATTATACATTTAAACCCCCCCTCTTTGAGGCAGCAAGTGACAAATAAAGCAAACATTTCAGACCTGTAGTGATGTCCGTCCACAAGAGCTTTCCCTGGACTCCCACATGTGTAGGATACCTCACAGAGATTTATACCAGAGTCCATTCTGGGCTGAACTGTAACAAATGAAACTTAATGTAAATATTCAGGAAGCTCAAATGATCAGAGGAGCACAGGCTTAAAGGTCAGAAAGAATTTCTCTCTCTGCATCCCCCTTCTCTCTCCCAAATGTCTATTGAAGAAACAAGACACTAAAAAAGGTCATTTGCTTACAGAGAGGGTGTGTTCATGTGGGTAAATGCATCTCCTTGAGGAGATGGTCAAAACCAAAGTAACAATTCTTGGTTTAAAAAAACAAGAGAAAGAAAAACAAAAGGATAAAGTCCATTTATATGTGACCCTGAATTTCTGACACTGCATTACCTCCTCCCCCCAAACACTGAAGAAGGCAGGAGGACAATGCAGGGAATTGCTCTGATTTGACATGGAGATTTAATAACTGACTGTTACCCTGGCCTACTACAGAGTTAATAACAGGTGTAACTGCTGTGCTATTCCACTGCTAGAGCTGAAATAAAGTCCTGAAATTTCCTGAGCTCCAGCTCTTCAGACCCTTAGAGCTTCCATCATCGCAGTTTGAGGATTTTGTTTATTCTCTGTGGCTGTAACCTGGACTAAGTTGTTCTTAAAAGCTGATATCCACCAGGAATCATTCCTCAGGCAGCAATTTGCCCAGATAGCAGCTCCACTTTGCACATTCTTTTTGCTGATCGGGTTTTGCTGATCAGAATTTCCTGGTGCTCAAGGGCTGCAGCACCAAGGCAGCAGAGCTCACCTTGAGAAGGGGCTGGAATTGATTTTGTTGGTTATTACAATGTGGCAGGAGCTGACCTCACATCCAGCACAGTGCAGTGTCATTTGTGCACACAGTGCTGAATTTGTCCTTCTTCTGAGATTCCACTGCTTGGCAGGAATCAACGACTTTGGGAACGACAGTTCTGTGTTACCACAAAAGCAAAAGATTTGGGTTTGCAGCAGGGGTGGTAATAGAGTGTTACTGCAGCTCACAGCAGATTGTGTCCTTCAGCATTCCTGGCTCCATGGAATTACTTGGAATGTCACACAGAATTTACTCTGTGCAGGTAATTTCTGGCAGCGCGTTATGAGAAGCACCAGAGAAGTGACTACAGCACCTCATGAAACTTTAGGCACAGCACAGGGCAGAAAGTGAGATTTGATCAAAGACAGCACCATGGTCTTTCTCCTTGTAGAAAAGAGAGTGGTCAACTGCTCCAGCAGGATGGAGCAGCAACAACAAATGTAAAACAATCCAAGATATAGTAGAACTGTAAAATTATAGACATGCAGTCCCAACAGGTAATCTCCACCTCATCAAAATCCTTTCCCTCTGCTTAAGTTCAGCAGAAAAAGTCAATTAAGAAACAAAAACAACTGTTTGACTGAAACACAGATTTCCAGCTAGTGCTGAGTGTACTTCAAATATTTACAGCATTAAATAGCTCAGAACTCAGCTACAGGAGTCAAGCAGGGCAGTACTCTTTCCTTAAGCCAAATGTCTAAATGAACACTGTGGTTCAAAATGCCTTCATGCACCATTTGATCCCAAGTATATAAATTATTAATGGAAAAGATTTTAAAATTATTTCTAGCCTGGTAAGTCTAACTACAGAATTAACAACTAGCTCAGCTAAATATGAGCAACAATCTTGTGAGGTGCTACTTAATGATAGTGGTTTAATTTTTTTTGTTGTTTCAATACTTGATTTATTGCTCTTTCTTACTGAGGAAAAATACAGTCACTATTACAACATTCTGAGCTCCTATCCTTGGGATGATTTTAGGCAGAGAACAAAGTGATTTAGGCACATAGAAGTGGCCACCAGCAAGATCGAAAAACTCAGCCAAGTAAAAGGATGTATTTTCCTCCCTGCCCCAAACCCCCAGTGCTGAGCTATTTCATCCTTCTGGCTGTGTACTTATATTTGATGAAGTGAAGAGCTCTGTGCTGCTCCCACACACAGACAACAAAACAAAGGCACAGATTAAACACAGAAGCCTCAGCTTTATTTTGGTTAACTGGAATCTGACAGGCTGCCAGCTACACCCACCTATTCCCAGGCTGTTCCCAGCTGGGACTTCCCAGCCTGGAGTTCAAATTGCTCCCAAGGTCCCAAGCACAACAGCAATTCCCTCAGCAGCGTGTACTGGGATAGCAAAAAGTTATTATCTCCTTATCACTTCTGAAATCACCATTCACTGGACACAAAGTCATACCCTAACAAATGATATCGCTCCCGAAAAAGTTTACTGCTGAAAACTAATTTTCCTAAAAGAAGATGAAGCACATTTTGACAAGCAGGCAAATCAGGAGGGAGAAGATAAGATTCAACTTGATAAGGACAGGTTATGATAAAAGTGAACATATTGCTTAACTTAGCAGTTCTGAGATGTAGCAGATAGGGAGACAACAGCAGGCTGAGGCCAGGAGTCCTTGTTTCATCCAGGGAGATAAATATCCATGTATTTGCTCAATATCCCAAACAAATGCAAATATGAGGAAATGGAGATAATTCTCCATTTCCTCAGCAATGCCAGCAGCTTGGTTTATATATCCCACATGCTGGTGGAGCCTGGGGGATAACAAAGGAAAGAGAGGATGGAATGGCTTCTCAGCTCCTCTGGGACCTTACAGAGGGAAGACACAGGGTGTTAATTGTGCCCAATTATTCCTGGAAGGTGCAGCAGTGAAATTTTGTAGGTTTTCTCAAAGCTAGACTGCTATGCTTAGCTGCAGACACTGCCAGAATTTTGACATGTTTAAAAACCTCCTGGCAGACATAGGCAGAACGAAAATAAGCTTTTAAAATACAGCCTCACACACTTGATCCCATAATTAATATACCCTTTCCATTTAGCATCTCCAAGATTCAAATAATCTACAAACTAATAGTTAAGTAGGAATCTCACTGGGTTTTTTAAGTTTCCCCACCTTTCACTTGGGTCCACAAATAGATATAGGATTTTTACTTTAAGTCAGAAATTTGAAATGCTGGTTATTAAATTAGCAAGTTGCTCTTCTCTCTGCACATTAGCCACTGAGTGGATATCAGACTGAAATACATTTAATCAAATGATTCGTGAAAATGGCCAAGCAGAATGTTCCTGTACAGTTCACTGAGCAGGGAACTGAAAACGCAGGAGCAAAAAGATTTATTAAGTTGAACTTTATATGCAGAAATAATTACCATAATATGTGCATGCATCCAGCTAAGTGCTGCAGGTCTGAGTTTGTCTTCCTGCACAGTGACCTCCTCCACACAGTGCCCACCATCCTGCCAGGTCACCTCCTCCCAGGCAGACCAGGCCTCTCCTCTGCTGGCTGAGCACAATTAGCTCACGTCGCTGGATTTTACAGTGTTACAGGCAGATGTCTGGCATTGGTAACAACCATCCATGTCTTGTGCTCAGAATACTTTTCTGAGGAAATCATTCCCCTGCTGAGGAATGCCTTGTGGTTCCTGCTCTGCCAGGGCTCCGGTGAGGAGCTGGAGGTGCCCTGGTGCTCCAGGCAGGTGCTGCTCCCCTTGCAGGAGCTCCAAAGGCCATTTCTCCTGCTGAGTGCCCTGCAGCAGAGCAGCCCGTGTGCAGTGAGATGCCAGCGAGGCCTTTGCAATGGCAGCTCTCTGCCTCCCTCCCTCCTGGAGGGGCATTCCCAGGTTCCCTCTCCCTCCAGCTGCCACAACTGCCCCTGACTGGCAAGCTCATAAAAGACCTCAAAAATGAGAACAAGCTCCTGTCCTCCTGTCCTACTGTCCAGCCAGGGCTGAGCCTCCACACAATTGAACCACAAATATGCAGTAATTAGTAAATATAATAAATAAAGTTAACTCCTCACAGGCACACAATCCCTGGCTTGTGGCTGAAGCCACATCCTCAGCCCAGCAGGGATATTAAAGAATAACAAGAATCCGAAGCAGCTTTAAGGAGCTGCCTCCTGCTTGTCAGATGCTCAGCCAACACTCCTTTCCCTTTATAAACACAGCCCTGAAGCTCCAGTGGTGGAGGACCAGGGAAAATTGGAGTACAAGGAAGGTTTTGTTTTCCCACTGCTCACCCAGGAAGGCACTGTAGCTTTTATCTTGTAAAAGTAGCTCCCATTTGGAAAAGGAGGAGTTTAGGGAGTAGGCCTGACCCACACTCATTAACTCTTGGCATTTATGTCTTGTCTCCGCAAGGACTTTGATTTTAAAAAAATAAAATTAATCAGGACCCAAAACTTAATATTGCTTCTGAGGAGTCTTTCTCAGGATATCCAGGACATTTAAGTCTCTTGGACCATGAAATGTAACTATTCTTTAAAGCAATTCTAGACAGAAGAAATGACACCATAGAAAGGTCAGGATCAGCTGGGGAAGGGAAAATGGGCCTCATGAGCTCAGTCCACCTGTGGGCAGGAGGAACTGCAACCAGGTTTGCCCTGCAGAACAAGGGCTGGGTTCTCCTGCTTTTGCTACAACTGACCCAACAGCAAAAGCAGGTTTACATAACACAATATTCCTGAGCCAGGAAGGATCTCTGAGAGGAAGTTTTTTCCATCTGCAGTAAACGGCGCCTGCCTGTCTTGTGAGGAAGCCTCATTATTTGTGTCAGAGTGGGAAACAGGCCTTAACTTCATTCCTGTCCTCCTCACAAGCTTTGAGGGGGTAGTTTGTTTTGTTTTGGTTTGGTTTGGTTTGGTTTGGGGTGGTTTGGTTTGGTGTGGTTTGGGTTGGGTTGGGTTGGTTTGGTGTGGTTTGGTGTGGTGTGGTTTGGTTTGGTGTGGTTTGGGTTGGGTTGGGTTGGTTTGGTGTGGTTTGGTGTGGTGTGGTTTGGTTTGGTGTGGTTTGGGTTGGGTTGGGTTGGTTTGGTGTGGTTTGGTGTGGTGTGGTTTGGTTTGGTGTGGTTTGGGTTGGGTTGGGTTGGTTTGGTGTGGTTTGGTGTGGTGTGGTTTGGTTTGGTGTGGTTTGGGTTGGGTTGGGTTGGTTTGGTGTGGTTTGGTGTGGTGTGGTTTGGTTTGGTGTGGTTTGGGTTGGGTTGGGTTGGTTTGGTGTGGTTTGGTGTGGTGTGGTTTGGTTTGGTGTGGTTTGGGTTGGGTTGGGTTGGTTTGGTGTGGTTTGGTGTGGTGTGGTTTGGTTTGGTGTGGTTTGGGTTGGGTTGGGTTGGTTTGGTGTGGTTTGGTGTGGTGTGGTTTGGTTTGGTGTGGTTTGGGTTGGGTTGGGTTGGTTTGGTGTGGTTTGGTGTGGTGTGGTTTGGTTTGGTGTGGTTTGGGTTGGGTTGGGTTGGTTTGGTGTGGTTTGGTGTGGTGTGGTTTGGTTTGGTGTGGTTTGGGTTGGGTTGGGTTGGTTTGGTGTGGTTTGGTGTGGTGTGGTTTGGTTTGGTGTGGTTTGGGTTGGGTTGGGTTGGTTTGGTGTGGTTTGGTGTGGTGTGGTTTGGTTTGGTGTGGTTTGGGTTGGGTTGGGTTGGTTTGGTGTGGTTTGGTGTGGTGTGGTTTGGTTTGGTGTGGTTTGGGTTGGGTTGGGTTGGTTTGGTGTGGTTTGGTGTGGTGTGGTTTGGTTTGGTGTGGTTTGGGTTGGGTTGGGTTGGTTTGGTGTGGTTTGGTGTGGTGTGGTTTGGTTTGGTGTGGTTTGGGTTGGGTTGGGTTGGTTTGGTGTGGTTTGGTGTGGTGTGGTTTGGTTTGGTGTGGTTTGGGTTGGGTTGGGTTGGTTTGGTGTGGTTTGGTGTGGTGTGGTTTGGTTTGGTGTGGTTTGGGTTGGGTTGGGTTGGTTTGGTGTGGTTTGGTGTGGTGTGGTTTGGTTTGGTGTGGTTTGGGTTGGGTTGGGTTGGTTTGGTGTGGTTTGGTGTGGTGTGGTTTGGTTTGGTGTGGTTTGGGTTGGTTTGGGTTGGTTTGGGTTGTGTGCAGTGTTTGAAGCGTTATGTGGATGCACAGGTCATTCCCGCAGTGCTGTCACTTCCATTAAGGCAGCGGATTTGGGTGTCCCAGCCTGGCTGATCTGTCCCTGCACAGCTTGGCTTTCCCAGAGACCTTGTGGTAATTCTTCTTGTGCACCCACAGTTATCAAAGAGAGTCACCTCTGGGTGCAATGACTGCTCTCTGCAGAGCTGTCTCACTGATGACCAGGGATGAAGGAGATCAGTGTTTCTCATGCCCTGTCTCTGAATATTCATTTACATTAAGAGCTTTTTGAACTTGGTGTTCCCAAACAATGTATGGGATGTGTATAACTAATGTGATGGTGAGAAGAACACGTAGCTTTGATGGAGAAAACGAAATACCATTTTTGTAAACTAGATTTTCACAGCTTGAATGAATAGACTTATTTCATTGTTTTCCATTTCTAAAGCACAGAACTGGCTCTTATTAAACAGCATTATTGACTTCTCTTTTATAAACACAATAACAAGGAAAAATGAAAACTAAAGAAATGCACTTGAATTCATATGGTCAGCAAACACTGACATCATTTTTGATTTATCCTTCATCCTGTATACATTTTTTAATCCTTTTCCTGGAACTCAATTTCTTTCCATTTCTATTTTTATTTTCATATTGAAATCTGCAAGAAGACACAATATGCCAGCTAAATGAGGATTGATGAGGAGCACACATGCTCACCTGGGCTCTGGCAGGCTGCAGGCACTCGAAGGGGTGCCTGAGGAGGAAGGAGATTGCAGGACTGCAGCAGCATTGCTGATGTGTTTACACTGAGATGATCAGCAGCAGATTGCTGAGCAGGGCCCATCTTTCCTGTTACACTTTTTAATTGTTCTCTTTCTAAAAGTTTCACTACAGTGCTGAGAGTTGGGCTCCTCCCCCTTGCAGTAGATTACAGGTTTTTATGACAAACCATAACTTTATGTTCACTGGCGCCAAGATGTACACAGCATCAATTTTCCTTCATTTTTGTGTCTCAAACACTCCACACAAAGACAACACTATAAATATGTGACATGACTAAATGATGAAGCAGCAGCTTCCTGCTGTAAAGTGAGATAGACATTGTTTTAGCTGAGGAAGCCATTTAGATAGCAGCTGTTCCCACTGAAAAGATGTGGCAGCCATCAGCAGAAATAAGAAATGCTCTCTCTGTACATATTGAAATGAGTTTTATCTTCCTCTCCATTCTGCTTCGTGTTCCTCCTGGTGAAAAAGACAAAATTCATTTCACACCCATATTTCCTCACAAGCACAAATGTTAGGAGAGGAATCTTTGCATCCATACACACACTTAGGTGAGATCAAAACTTTGAAGCATATTCTGTCTGCAGAGAAATAAACTGCTGAGAAGTCTGGGAGTTTGGAATTAAAGGAAGAAGAAAAAACTTGAGGCCATCTCTTTCCTAAAATTATTTTTCCACATATTTGCTTCTAGGTGGTATTTGTGGCTTGTATTCTAATTAGAAGAAAATAACTTGGTACATGTCAGATACCACTGCATGAAAAGACAGAATCCGTATGGATAGTTCAGTGACACCTGAAAATAGTCTTCTTTTCACTGCTCTTAGATTTAAGATTAGTACTAATCATTACAGTCACATTTTAGAAAGTAGCAGGCAGTTACTCAAAGGTTTCAGCTTGAAAAATACCATAGACTGTGCTTATCAAACTTTTCATATGACTATATCTGTTCAAATCACAATCTTCTAATGGTTGGGACAAAATACATGATGTGGTTTGCATCCAAAAAGAGGTTAAGAAGTCAACAGAGCCAACATTTCTCCCCAGAGATAGCATAAAAATCATTATATCATATTAAAGATTTTGCTTCTTTTGCCACAGGCAATCAATTCGAAAAATTTGATTAAAAAAAGCCTTGCATTAGTGTGGTATTCTCAAGCTGCTTCTTATTAACATTTGATTGTAGCATACTCTAACAACAACCAGTATCAGCTCTCATTATTCTAAATAAAGAGTACAGTCATTTTCTTCTTAATGACTGAAGAGAAATGTGTCCACAGGGACATTTTAGTTTACTCTCTCACACAATGTAATATTGTCATTATTAATACTTCTTGAAGACAACTTGTAGACCAAAGTTATCTTTGCTCAGTCACAAGATTTTAATTTTTAAATATCCATACCCTCAGTCACATGCAGTTTGATTCATTCCAATACAAATAACACTAGCCTTGAAATGCTGCAATAAAACAATTCACATTATGATACCTGTGGCAAAACCAAACAGCAACAAAGAAATAGAAGCAAATTAAATTTCACATCCTTGTGAAGGAGGTAATTGCCACAAAACTCAGGTAAAAGAAAGATTGTGATTTGCTCATTGCTGCGTCAGCCAGTGAGTCAAACACAAAAGAAGAACTATGACAAAAGTTCCTTGGACTATAAACTGCATGAAAACAGGAACTTCCCTTTGGTCAGTGCTGAAGGCAGTGAAATTCTGAAACATCCAGGATGCCTCTGGATATTTGTACTTCAAAGGATTAACCAAAGATCAGCTTTGCAATATAACTGGAGCAATCCAATAGCAACCAAAGGAGCTGGCCCAGTTCCACCAGCTGTCCAGACAAAACTCCCACCCTTTCAGGGCTTGTTCTCTCTCTGGACCAGGCCATGGAGAGGCAGAAGAGCCACACCCCGATGGTTTGGTGTTTAAATTAACTGACTATGCTTATTTTTTCAAAGGAACTTTAGAGCCAAAGGATGGAGGACGTGTTTGGGGGTGTAAGGGAGTGTTTAAAGGAGGCTGGAATTGAGCCCCATTGATTTCCAATCCAGACAGGGACCTGCCCAATTCCTCTGCCCCAAAGTAAATCCTCACCATGCACCACCTTCCATCTGTGGTATGTGACTAGCTCTAAACATCCCTTCAGTGTAAATTTTCATGAAATCAGTGGTTGCTCAGGACTTTGGTAAACATCAGTTAGAAAAAACACCATTCAGAAAATTTAGCAGAGTCTGGGGAGTCTGGCTCTGTTTGGTTATTCTTGTCCTTTGTTCTGAGCCACTCCCAAAATCTGCCAGACCAGGAGCTGGTTCTTCCCAAGCCAGGCCTGGTGCAGCTTCTCACAAGGTTCTCACAAACAGGTGGGAACTGCTGCCTTGGAGTGGCTACCTGGAACAGAGGCTAGGCAGGCTCAAAGAATAAAGTGGTGTTTATTAAAGGCCTTCAATAGATTCACCTTGGGCAGTCCGAGGCCTCCGAGAGGGTCTGCTCCCAAGGCAGACCATGGACACGAGTTTTTCAGACAGATATGTTTTGTCTATTTGCATACCAGGGGTCAATTGTCCAGTTACAGTTTTGGGTGAAGAAGTCACATTCCCCAGTTTGTTTCCTTCTGGTTCACTTTTGTTTGTACTTTTTGGGGCCTCAGGCTGTGATGGTGACCTTGGTTCTCAGGCCCAGAGGGATTGTTTTCTCTGACCAAAGTGTGAAGAACTCCACTCTACATGGAGTTCAGAGTTACCTACTAATGCAGTGCAGGATCTGAAAAATAGAAAAGCTAAAAACTCAAGGCACCAGAACAATCCAACAGCTCAACATCCGTCAGCACCCAAATTCCAGCAGCCACCCTCTCAGGCAGCTGCCTCTCCCTGCCAGGTGTCCCCTGCACCCCAGGCTTGGCTCAGGCCCCGTGGCCCCACAAGCATCACCCACCAGAGCCAGCCTGGATGGGGGCTGTGGGCCCCAGCTGTCCCTGCCCCTTTTCCCATTCCAGCTGGTGCTCTCACTAATCCTCACTGGCACATGGAAAGGCTGCACAGAGCTGTTACCACTGCCTCCTACATTAAATATCCTTGCTTAAATCCACACTTGTTTTGTATTAAATCCTGAATTTTTAGGAGTCATGACTCCTTCTGTTGGTATTTGAATTAAACAAAACTTTTTTCTTCCCTGAGCAAACATGTAAGTTTGGGGGGAAAAAATGGGGAAGCCATGGTTTGAAAGTTGTGGAAAGGCACTGCCTTTCCACATGTATCCCATGGTCTCCAGGAGGCATCCAGAGGTTTCAATCATCACTTGATTTGCAGGGTTAGTTTCATCTGCAAACTAACATCCTTTGTAACATCCTTTGGGGGTTATTATTGTGCTGCTACTGCAAGTCTACTTAAACCCAGTACCCAGCTTTATAAAACTCAACAGCTAGTGAAGCACATCCAACACTGAAGAGAAAGCAGAATAAAAAAGATTCAGATGGAAAGCAGAATTAAAAAAATATAAAAATTACATGATAAACAAGAGGGTCATAAATTGCTAAAAGATGCCACAGGAAGCAGTGTATTATATTTTCTGATACCAGATTAAATGTATTTTATTATCAAATATTACAGCTTTTAAGTATCTAAACCCTAACTAATCTGGGAATCACTAGCTGAAAGAAAGCTTCTTTAAAGCCCTGAGCCTACAAGATTAATTTTGACTCTTGTTGAGTAAACAAGTGGATATTCTCATCAAGCACCATACTATACCACCACATACCACAGAAATTCCTGTTGGGATCAGAGAAATGTCCACAATTACAGGGCAGAAACCTGTGGCAATTAATGGAGCTATAAACTCGACACAAAACATCCCAGACTCAGACTTTCTCCCACGCACACAAATCAACAAAAATTGTACAAATTTCCATGGAAGCCATATCAGACATTGAATTTTTTGAAGACCACAGCTCTGAATTGCTTTGTGTCTGCTGGGTTTATTTTTATTTTAAAAGTGTGGCCACCACCTGACCAGCTGGACATGTGGAAACCAGCAGGTGTGGCAGAATCACAGCTGAGCCCTGAGATTTTGCACTGCTCTTACTGTGCTGCAAGTGAGGCTCTAATTTGGTTTTAATAAAAAGTAATTGAAAGTAATTTAATACCGATTGATTGTTAAGGGGATACATTTTGCAGTTTATCAAGTCTATAGAAATGCAGTACAATTAACTCCAAACTGCATAGGCAATAATGTAATTACAATCTCAACAACTTTAAATTTCCAAGCATTGTTTAAACAGTTAATTAATATTTTAAAAGATAGTGCTCTGTTACATGTCTATAATGTTAATTGCTAAAAAATGCTAATCGATATTTGTTAAGTAATCCAATTAATTGAGTAATCCAATTTCTAGCCTCTCTGAAGCTAAATAAATGCAGCTTCATGGCTGACTTACAAACGGTATAAATAGCCAGATATCGATTTAATAATCAATTACATATTAAATGATTGCAAGTTATTTATTAGTTATAGACACAGGGCCAAGTTGGAAGCAAGCAGATGAAGGTTTCAGTTAGATCATTTTCAGCAAGCTGCACAAACCCAAAGCTCAGCTCAGTGCTCTGACATTCTTCTCCTGCATGTGTTGGGTGAAATGTTGTTTACCACGTTGACTGAGTATCTTTATGGCGCCCCTTACAATAGGGTAACTCTGAGGCACAGAGCTGATGTTCCTTCAAAGGAACAGGCACAGGGACCACATTTCCATCTGCTGCTCCCAGGGGAGCCCTCAGTGCCCAGGAGCTCCTGATGCTCTGCATTTTCACAGGGTTCCAGTTTTCCAGCCCCTCTCCTGCTTCCTCCTCACCACCAGAGAGCTCCATGTTACACAAAGGGGCCTTCCCAGCACAGCAAAAGCTGCTTTCAAAATTCCTGCTTCTCTGCTTCTCCTGCTCTTCTACTGTGTGCTGTTAAATCTTTACCATGGAAGAAAATTCATCCCTTTGTCATTTCTCTGCATGCTATAAAGATCCATCCCAAGGTGGCAATTTGCACCTGGAAAAGCTTTATCCTAAATGAGGTATCAGCTTGTGTTTACTGGTGACCACTGGTGGCTGTTCCTAACTGCTAATTTAACATACTTCCAATAAACCATGATTAAATTATTGAACTCTTTTCTTTCCCTCTCATCACTGAGTTCTGTGTTTGTAACACACTGAACGCATCTAAAATAACCTCTGCTCCCCTAATTAGGTACTTGCTCATTAAACCTACGTCAGCTCTGGCTGGAGGACTCATCAGGGCAGAGCCCACCTCATCAGTTGTGTTTGCAGCTCTCAGCACAATGTCAATATTTCCCCCAAACCATGGTTTCTAAGTAGCACTACAAACCCCAGCTGGAATGGATTTGACAAACAGTGCATCAGCACGAGAAGGAGTCAGGACATATCTTGCTAGATCAATTCTTAAACAAATATGTTCTGCAGGTGAAATCAGGGGCTTCATGGATAAAGACAGCAGTGCAGTAAGAAGTGGCATTTTATTTCTGGAGTTCAGTCTTGCAGTCAAGCCACACTCACTCTTCACATCTTTCCCCTGGGGTCCAGTCCTCAAGGAAGAAATTTATGTCACCAGAGCCTCTTCATGCAAATGAGACAGAAAAAATTGCAGGGTTAGAGTGCACATGATGGCAAGCTTGACAAAGGTGCCCAAAACTTTTCACACTTCAATTTTATGCAATAGGAAAATAAAAAAGATACTCTTTCTAACCTGTGGGCTTGTTCCAGAGGCAAGACAGTAAACAGATCACTGTAACATCTGGGCTTACCCATTCCTTTCTTCTTATTCGTTTTTGAATTGCCCTCTAATGGACAAGGGGTTAAATCATCAAGGAGAGGGGAGATGAAAAAAGGTAAAATTGCACCTGGTGACTGCACTTAACACTGTCCACAGCAGAAAGCATTTCAAGGGTGTGTTGTCCACACTGTATCAGAACTGGGGCTCCTTCCCTGACAGACTCCTCTAAAAACTGTGACAGTTTTCCCTGTAAGCAACACTGAAGGACAGGATCTTGATTCCATCATTTCATGGCTGTCAGCCCCACAGACAGGAAGGTATATTTTAGGACAACACACTCTTCAGCAGCTGCTTGCATGAATAAGAACACACTTCCATCATTAGTCATTTAGCCCATATAATGTGACAACAACATTTATTACACAGGCTTGGAGATTCATGACAGTAGCAAGAATCCAGCATTGTTCTTGATACAATTTGCATGTGTTGAGTGCTTCAAGGAGACAAAGTATTTGAACATCAATAACATTTGTCTTCCTGCTACCTTAATTTACTGGGTAGGGCTGAGGGAGGATTGACTCCCAAGGCTTCAGAACCCTGGGATGAAACACTGTTGGGTCAATCCCCAACTGCGATACAGCAGGAGACTCAAGGCACCATTCCTTTTGGAAAGTGGGTTGATTTTAGCAAACACCTGAAAAATAATAACCACTGATGAGAAAGTATCTATTTATCTATGGCATGGGGAAAATTCTGATAACAGAATCCACCCTCGTTCCACCCTCCCCAAGCCCAGTCTGCAGCACTATCCAGCCTTTCCCAGATGCCTCCCAGCATGCTCACACACCTCTGTGCCTCCTCCCGGGATTTCCCTTCCCCTGGCACATCTGCATGGAAAGGCAATGCTTTGCTGAAGCCTCAATTCCATACTATCAGAGACACGAATATATTTGGGTTGATCCTGCAGTGTTTGAAGACCTCAGCTGAAGGAAGCTGTGATGAGCAAACCCTTGAGAGAGAGCTGACTGCTGCAGAATTAAGGTAGCAATTCAAGGTTTAAAGAATTAAAGCGTGTGGATTGGAGTGTATTTACCTCACAGCTTTTCCCCAGGATCTCTGACAGCCTGGGAAATACACACCAGGCACTTGGGGAGGCTTGGCTCTGACAGGCAAATGAGGTAAGAGTGAAAGCCAGACATAACCCACTTGGATTGCTGGAACATTCCAATTAGCCAGGGGAAAGGGAGGAGATGGCTCAGCCCTGCACAGCTCTGGGCTGGGTCTCAGCCACAGCCTCTCCTTCCAGCACCCACAGCTCCTTTGCACTTCAGCTTCCACAGGAAATCTTATTTATGTACCCAAACTGGACAGGGAACCAGCTCACTGAAAAACCCACCCCAAGCCCACCAAGACACATCTGAACAGGCACAAAAAGCTAAGAAGGAGAAAAATCCTGGAGTCCACACCCATATTGTCCAACCCTGCCACTGCCTGCCCACGCCATTCAATTAAGAGAGAAAACAATTTTACTGATAATAGAAATAATGTTTCCCAAATCTCAGTTGTTCTGTGAGCATCAGTAACTGCCAAAGCCCTGATAAATTTATGTTGCATCTCATATAGAATTCAAAATATAGTTCTAAGTATGAAAACAAGCCCCACTGCTTGCCATGCACCACAGGGTTTTGTGTTTGTTTTCCAAACAGTCATGCCAGAGATGCTTCAGGCCTACTAGAAATTTCTTAACATCTGATGCATAATGAAAATATTTAATGGAGCATAAACACTCCTCTCTTTTCCCCCCCTCCATTTCTTAAGTGGTAACCAAAGCTCTGTGTTGTTACACATAGATGAACGAGGATTAATTCCACTTAAGCGCTGTCTAAAGGATCTTGGAACCAGGATTAGAGATTTCCTACCTGAAAACAGAGGGAGCTGGCACAGTCCAGCAGAAGGACCCAGGTCAGATCTTTGCAGAAGTGCACACTTTAATCACAACAGCATCTGGAATCCCAGGATTTCCCCTCCAACTCCCCAAAACTGCCCATGTCTCCCTACCAGAGGAAAACCCTTCTGACCCTTCTAAATGAAGCCTGTAAGACCAGGCTGCCTTTCAAAATTTCATGCCATATGATACAAAAAAAAAGTTTACTGAGGTTTTTCATGCCTATGAGAATCACATTAAAAAGTAACTTCAGAAATTCAAGGTTCTAGTGACCTATATACTGTCAGCTTTTAAAAAAGCATAAGAAGAAACATCATGGAAACAGCTATGTAAATATAGTTCATTTAATAAAAATGTAAATAAGATTCACAGAAGAGACTTAGAAACCTTGAAATATTTATTTTAAATGAAAGGGATTAAGTATTCAAGGTAAGATTTGTTTCTAAGCTTGTAACTCCTGTATTCTAGGGCTATTGTGCCTCATTTTATTTATTAAAGGGACAGTTATTAGAATATAAATACATTAAGCTACTCTAACATACTAACTGCTAGTTTTTATTTCCTTTCAAGGACTTGTGATTGTTGCTGCCTTGGTCTGAATTCAGCACATTAGAGGAAAAATATTCAATTTCTCATCACTGGTGTTTTCCAGCATTAGTCATTTCCACAAATACATTTGCCCTTTTGCATTCACACCTGGTTTGGCTTGGTAGTATCTGACACAGAAAACCTGACTGAAGAGGAAACAAAGAAACAAGAAAAAGATCTAAGAAAGCATCATACAGGATTTATTTATAGGAAAACAAAGGAAGGGTTATTTGGAACTTCCTTACCTACAAAACAGAAACAGAGATTGATGATCTGAGCCCCTTGATTTACTGACAATACAGCACCAGCAATACTTAAATAGCATCTTACTTGTACTTTCAGTGATGGACCAGCTGTGAAATTGTATTTGTAGTCTTCTAGGAAAAGAAGCTGGTGTTTTTAGGAAATATTTATATTGACTATGTGAGGTTGTTTTTCTGCATCCATTTTTACTAACACCTTCTGACACGGAAGTCAGCTGTGCTTCCTGCTAAAGCACTATCCAAGAGAGGCATTGATATCTGCCTTCTAATGTCAAAGTTTCTTTGAAGAGCTGGGAAAAAAAGAGAGGATTGTCAGGAGAATTCTAACGAGTGGATGAGGTAGACTCTACCCAACAGAAAAAAATAAACCTTGTGAAGATTTTTCGACTGTAGAAAAACTTTACTGCTTTTTGTCTCTCAAAATATGCTGTGGAGGGGTAAAAGTAAGAAGTGAGATGTAGAATCCTAGAATCATTCAGGAAATCATTCCATCATTCACGAAAAATCCCTCCCAGCCCATGGAGTCCTAGCTGTGCCCGATGCCCACCCTGTCCCCAGAGCCCTGAGTGCCACCTGCAGCCCTTCCTGGGACACCTCCAGGGATGGGCACTGCAAACCCCCCTGGGCAGCCCCTGCCGAGGCCTCAGCACCCTGTCCATGCAGAAATTTTCCCCCAGTATGCAAAAATGGGATTTTGAGGCCTTTCTGTTGTTGGTGTGAGGGGTTTGGAGCTGTGGGGAACAGGAAATGTTCCCTGCCAGAAGGGGGTTCCCTTCCCTGGACACCCCCAGCCCCTCCATGTCCTTCCTGAATGGAGAGGCCCAGAACTGGACAGACAATCATGACCTGTGCTATAAACAAATATACCAGATTTTTAACACCAGGTAATTAATGTCACATGGGTGCACATTCATTAGGACAAGCTAATCCTCTTGACCTTCCTTGCCTAACTCTTCCTGGCCTATTCAGATAGGCAAGAAATAAGATATTCAGAGAGGATCAATGTTCAGATAAGCTCAATAAAGCATTTAGCTCAAAGCTACAGTGCTGATGAACTCAAGTCTGGGAATAATTTCTGTAGGATCTTTCCACACCAGTTTGAGCCTATTTCTAACAGAGGTGGGTAAGCAAGGAAACAGAGAATTGCAGTCATCAATCCCAGAAAAGAAAAAATTTGACTCAGGACTTCAGGACCAGCAGGAGACAGAACTAATGCTCGAGCAGAGGAGATGTTTCTCAAATGTTAACGAGATCCCTCAGAGACTCCAGGTACTTGAAGTTTGAAGGCTGAGGCAGAAATAACCTGAACCCTGCTTTTATCTGCATTGTCATAAACTGCTGGTCATCAGAGCCAGAGTTTGTGGGGTGGATTTAAAAAATGTGCAGTACTGAGCCCAAATGATCCTGAGCATTGTTTCCCCAGAACTGCACTGCAGGTAATTACACTCTTTATTCTAGATGCAATGCAAGCACAAAGCCTGCAGAAGAAAATGCACAGAAGCTTTAAAATATTTACAGCAGCAGCACCATTTCTATAGATCCTGATTGTCAAGTTCATGCTGGATTTTTAATTAGAAGTGGTGTTTTCTGGAGAAGTATTTATTAGCTAAAGGAAATTAAAAGTAATTATGAGCAGGTAAAGAAAAATTAAACAAAACATTGAAACACACAAATAACAGAAGTCCCAAGTCGTTTGTGCAAAAGCAGAAATTCAGTGGGATTCAGGAGACGAACACTTCTGAATTTTTCTCACACTCCTCCCTCAGGTTATAAAAGGACATCTCAGCTCTTAGGATGCATTTATTTTTCAGCTGCCCTGCTCAAAGTGTTAACAGGGCTGCTAATTTATAAAATTTTTATAGTAGAAACTTGTATTGTGCTAAATAAAATCCACCCAGTTCAGCAGCACTTCATAGCACAAGCAATTCAACCTGACTCAATTCAATTCATCAAATACCTCACACCGCAGAAGGAACCAACAGACAAAATATTCAATACATTAACTCAAATTGGTTGCCAGTGTTTGATCCCAGCTGCCTTTCTGATGGCATTGAGCTGAATAGTGCAAATCTCAGTTACTAGAGCCTGGGAGTGCCCACAGGTGACCTCAGCTGCTGCCCTGTCCCTGTCCTCCACCACCAGCAGCTGCAATAGAAGAGGTTCCAGCCTGGGTCCCTCCTGAGCCTCGGCAGGCTGGAGGTGCCCAGGAGCTCCAGGCTGCCCTGGCACAGTTCACTGTGCAGCTGGTGTAACCCTGGCACAGAGGGAACAAAGCCCACACCCCATCTGCAGCGAGTGCTCTCAGCTCTGCCCTGTCTGCACCAGCCCCAGCACTGGCCCAGGCTCCAGGAAAAGTGTAATTCAGATTTATGAGAAGACATTTCACATCCAATATAATTGATTACCCGCTGTAATGTGAACAGAACCTAATTTGTACTAATGAACCTGTGTGTGATACAGCAAAGCATTTACTAACACGGAGACCACAAAATGCCAAGCCAGATGTCATTGATGGGGAGGATAATTTTCCCTGATGGATAAGTTTCCTCTCCATTTTGCTGCCTTCAGGTTGGAGAAGGTGGCATTTTACTCAGGAGATGGCTCTGATCTTCACAGGCATTAGTTTTGTTCCATCACCAAGACACGTTCCTGTCCCAGGGAGAGCATGGAAATGCTTGTCTGCCCTGGCAAATTTTGATAAATGTAACATCAGATCAAAAATCATACAACTGCACATGGACAACCTGAGCAAGATTGAAGCTAACACATCTCTTTGGGTCTGTTAGAGAAGAAAAACAAGATTAAAACTCTTGAAATGTTTAAAATATTCAGTTGTGGATTTGTTGTGGAAATTAAAGAACACATATGTGTTATACCAATAAAAATGTGCCTTGGTGGGAAAAAAAAGCAAACCGTGTAGTGTTAAGATTATTACATTTGTTTGCTTGATTTTTAAATTTTTTACATATTAGGACTGGTTATAAAATGAACAAATTGTGGATTATTCCATGCAAAATAGCAATCAGCATGAGGGACAGCCATGCATTCACACACTTTTTTAATATTCCTTATCCCGTCTGCTAAAATTACGAAGCCTTTTCCCGAAGTGTCAGGGTGTGCTGCAAAAAGACACAGAACTGCTCAAACTATAAAATTAAAAGCTGAAATTCAGCTTTACATGCCAGAATGCAAACTCAGATTCAAAGCAGTCAGAGCCTATAGCACAGACCAGCACGATTATTTTGGTGGGCTCATTCCCAAACACATTGAACTCTCTCAATCAATTATTTTTTCCAGAAGACAGCCTGCACACATTCTCTCATCTATATGCAATCAATCCTAGTGAAAATTATCCAAAGTAGGTTGTAAATAGATCCCCTGATTTTGCAGGCTTCACCAAATTATACAACTAAAATGGGAAAGGAGAACAGTAGGTCTGGGTAGCAGACGAGGCATTGCTGTTAATGAAGAGAAGGCAAGTATTTAAATTGAGAAGGCATCTTGATGCCTTCTATGCAAGCTGAATAGCACAACATAATAGGGAAATAAACCAGCTATCAGCCAAGATAAATAGGAATCCATCAACAAGGACTGTACAGAATTAGAATGGCGCAGCAAGAGAAGCAAAGACTTTAGAAGAATATACTAAAATTTTTACTTTGCATTATAATGACATCTTAGAAGCAGATGGCAAAATGCCACTAGAACAGGAAGATGTCAAGAAATAATAGTGTCAGCAGCTATATAAAGAGCTAAAGATGCTCCAGACTACCTTGTGTTTGTAAGGCTGTGCTTTACAAAGGCTTAAAATAATTTCATCTATGCAAGCAAAACCAGCAAAGACACTGCAAACCCTTGCCTGGCCAACCAGTCACTTTTAAAAACAAAATCTGGGTTCTTGATCAACCCAGATTCAGGAAACAAGGAGAACATATTTTAACATATTATAAAGTATTATTGTCATAACTTATTACAAACTAGACACAGCTCAATACATGCTTAGGCTTGCTTATTAAATTTGTCATGACTAATTAGGAATTGTTCAGAAGAGTTTGTAGAGAGTGATTTGGGAAAACATGCTTTAAATGTGAAGGCCACCACCAGTGTTATCAATAAATCCTTTGTGTTCTCCAATGAACTGAAAACAAACTAAAATATGGGTCTGGGAGCACGTAAGGATTCAGAATAATTCATGAAAGACAGTTTTTGGAACACCATTAGTCTCCCAACCTGCCTTCCTCACATTCCCAGGCAAGCCCTGGGTGCTTGTTTGGCAAGGAACAACTCTCAGTGCCACAGGCAGAGGAATTCACATCCAATGGGAGAAGGAAGGGACAAGAGATGACAGATCAGGAGGAGAAAATGCAGCATTAACAGCAATATCTGCTCAAGGAGATCTGGTTCTTTAGCTCCAGTGGGTGGGAGGATGGACTTTGAGGCAGGAAAGAGAGAAGATGGAGAAGGGATGGAAAGAGAGCTCCCAAAGCCTCCCTGCCCACCCTGTCAAGCCAGTACAGCCACGTGCCAGGGCAGTTTAAGGGCTGGCTCTGGAGGGCCTTGAGAATAAAGGTGAACAATTTCTCAATTGTGCAGCCAGGGTGTGACTCCAAGGAATCCTGCACAGCACCAGGACTTGTCAGACAGACCCTCAGACAGCCTCATTCTTGGCTTTCTGCTGATTCTTTGTAAATTTGTCAAGATCTTATCCCAGATTTTCTGAGAAATACTAGGACTGCCTTTAAAATGAACTCTATTATATGATAAAACTAAAAGAAGCCAAACCCAACATTTTATGTTAAGTTGCACATGCAACAAGTCCCTCAGTTCTCAAGTTTTTATTATTTTATATAAATTGGAGCACGTCTGACTGACAGAGCACCAAAAATCACCATGGGCTCGGTGCAGTCTGGGGACACAGAGCAAGGGGCAGCCCACAGCAGCAGCCTCAGCTCCCCCAAACCTGCCTGCAGGAAAACAAACCAGCTGAAGCACAAAAGAACCACCCCCAAAAAATCTGTCCAAAAATACAGCAGTCATTGTAGCTATTAATACTTTACATTTGTGGTTTTTCATGCACCTATTTGTGCATTTGTATTTACAGCAGCTGGGAACAAACCCTTAATTCCCAGTTGCTCTGGGGAGGCTGGATGTGTCCAACTGCAGGGGGCTCTGCCAAAACAAAGGTAGAAGTATTTTGCTGACTTCAGCAGACAGAATTGAACTCTCTTTGCCATTTTCCCTTTATAACATGGGAGTTGTTGGATCATTTGGGTAATAAAACACAGATTGTTGACTTGATCAGTTATTTCAGGGATAGAGCACATGGAGAACATATATTTCAATTTATTGCCCCAAAGGCTGTAAAAGCAGCCATAAAGCAATCAGAAAGCAGGTAAAGGATGACTTTTATGGCAGGCTAAATGAATGATAATTAGGCAACAAAACAGGAGGCATAAGTAGATGGAAATCTCTGTTTCCTTGTTCCATCAAGCCTTTAGGCTTGAAAATCCTGCTGACAGTCCTGAAGAGTTTGGGTGAGTACTGATTAGCAGGGACACATTGCCAGAGCCACTGTGCTGGAATTTGGCAATTTAAACCAATCATTACATCCAGGAATGACTCATCAGGGCAACAAATCCAAGGGAAAGGGGTCAGGAGGGAAGTTCCATCTCCCAGCACAATTCCCACATTTGAAAGGAAAATTCACTTTGTATTGAAATACACAAAAAACTGAAGGCACAAAGGTATTGAAGGCCTTGAGCAGAAATGCAGCCCCTTTTCCTTTGACTCTGACATTTGTATCTTGCAAAAACAAATACAGATTTTTAACCCCTTTCAAGGCAAGTTGCCATAGCAGGTAGAAAATAAGAACACATCACATTTTAATATATTATTTCATTTCCTATGTTATTTTCTTTTGTTCAAGATTTGTTCTAAATTTCTGCAAAGTCAGGCTGGTGGTTTTGGGTCACAGGTTTGAATTAGATGCCACACAAACACATTCTGGTTATGTTCTACTACACTCAACTTGAGAGCTGCAAACTTCTGCCTCAGCTCTTTTGGAAGGATTCTTCCACTCAGCAGATAATTCCAGTTCTAGAGTTTCACTGCTACCTTACATAATTTTACCACAAATAATAGCCTTGGAGCCTAAAGTTATTTTTAAAATAAAAATAAATGCATTGCAGCATTCTTCCTTATTAACTCTTTTTTTAGAAAGAGAGGTAAAAAAATTAAGGGCATTTCTAACAGTCAAGGCCACAAAAGTGAAAGACAGAGACCTTTCCTCTTGAAATTCAGCCAAAATGTGGTGCAATATATATCAGGTGTTGTGTCTAGACACAGAAGGCATTCAAGGGAATAATAGCTTTTGAAAAAGTAATTTGCACCGTATTTCACAATGTAATGAAGATATTTATTTGTGTTAATGCTTTCAACACCACAGAGCAGGCCTTGCACATAATTGCATCCAACTCCTCCTCACCTCTTTGGTAATAATGGGCAATAATTTCTCATGTATGGTTTGCATGGGCTTATTCTGCCCCTGAGAATCTGTATCAGACAGACCAAATCAGAAATCCTTGTGTGGTTACCATCAAGACACTGAGCAAAGCAACTTTAAAGAATGTTTTACTCCAGCTTGGAGTGACCTCTTCCCACTCTGCCACGCTTCGGACAGGAGTCAGCCCAGCTGAGGGCCTGAGAATGGGGGCTTATTTCAAAACAAAAATATCACCCTGGCAGGAGTGCCATGGATGCATGACAGGGGCTGATCACTGTCCAGCATTGACCATCACGGCACAAATTTGGCAAAACATGTCTGTGAAATTGTTTCATATTGGCCTCTCTGGTGGGTTGCAAGCCGAGTGTTCTACAATTCCTTCCATGGCTCCACATCCCAGGGGGAAAACCAAAAGCAAAACAAAATTTATGTTGCCTTCTGTCACAGACAACTCATGTCAGCATGTTTCATTCTCCTGCTTAGGCTGAATCCCCACTGAATTATCTGCAATCCTCTCAATCCTCAGACCCTTAGAAAAACGGGGTCCCATGAGAGTTACTCAGCCTCCCAACCTGGGGAGGTTGCTCCGTACAGACCCCACTGACTTCTCCTGAATGTTCTCAAAAGAGGGATGAGAGTTTCTCTACCTGTGCCCTTGATTACGTGCAATCATCTCATTTCTGAGAATTGCCACAGGAAAAAGTGTGAAAAGCAAAGGAGTAAACTTTTATTTTGCCAGAGGCAAACAGGCTTTTTCAAGGCAGCTGGTGGCACCAGAACTGGAACCTGAGCAGAGGAAGCAAGTCCTCAATAGTAGTTAATGAGAAAGGTTTGAAAAGAGCTTGTAAGCTAGGAAAGTGTTGAACAAGTCAAAGGAGGTTTGTAGAGAAAGGGACAGCCAGAAAACCACTCAGTCTTGCTAAACCCATTTGACACCAAGGACAGGAACTGTGAATTACAGAGAAGTTCTGAGTAAATAATGATCAGAGGAAGAGCACTTGAAATAAGGGAGGCAAAACAGAGGAGATCCTGTCACTTTAATATCCAATTATTAACCTACACACTGCAGGGTGAGATAAGAAATCTGGGAGAAAAGAAGTCCCCACCAGTAGAGTAGCACTGAGAAGGAATGGAAGGAGGATCTATGTGAGAAATCAGACACAATGAACTGGCACAAGAGCACAGAAGTCTCAGCATGAGAGGGGTGATGATTTAAACAGAGCGATCTTTAGCAGGAAGACTGGAATGTGCAGGATGGCATAGGTGCATAATTATCAACTCTCCTCCAACACCAACTTGACAATTCCAGCTCAGCTTCTCCTGCATTTTTTTTCCTTTTTTTTTTTTCCCCCAAGGAACTTATTTTTCATTAAAACAAGAAAACATAAGATGGAGGTTTAGGAAGGCTGTTCCTGGCATCTGGTATTTAATCATCTTATCTTCTAACACTGCAAACTTCATTATGTCCCCCCATAATCTTGTCTGGTGTCATTGTGCATTACAGCTTCTGTTCTCAATAAAAGGATTGTTTGAGCCAGCACTGCATGGAGGATCTCCATGAATTTATGCTGACTAGCCCAAAATTAGCTACAGGTGCCCCTTGCCTCCCTCTTAATAACCCCTGGTGCTGCATTAACACATCTCAGCCTGCTGATTCTTCCACTATTGCCTAGGAGACACAGAGACCTCAGTGCTCCCTCTTCACGCTTTAATCCTCTTAAAATTATAGAATTATTTCAATTTCTCAAACTTTACTAATTGAATAAGTCCTTCTGTGCAATTTGCCCAGGAAGGTGGGGAGCTCACAAGAGATTTCACATGGGAATCTGCTTTTGGAAGGGCTCTGCTTGGTGGATAACCTGTGTGACAGAGCATGGCCAGGTACCAGAGCCACCACTCAGGGTGGAGTGCCCATCCCTGGAGGGTCCCAGGAGGGGCTGGAGGTGCCTCAGAGCCCTGGGCTGGGGACAGGGTGGGCATCAGGCACAGGCTGGGCTCCCTGGGCTGGGAGGGCTTCTCCAGCCTCAGGGATCCTGGGATTGAGATGGACCTTGGCACTGGGGAACCCTTGCAGGGGAGAATATCCCAACCAGCCTCCAAATAACCCATATCAGAAACAACCAATATAGGCAGAATTTTGGGATCAGAGCTGCTGATCCAAACAGGGACTTACTCCCTTAAACAATCAAGATTTATCATCTGTCTGAGCTGTTTTACACATGTCCACATCCATGACACCTATTTCCATTAAAGTTAGATCTACTTGGTCTTCTCTAGACAAAATCCTGACCAGCTCTGAGGCCCAGCCTTGCTCCAAACAGCAGCAGGGTGGCCCAAGGCATCCCAAAGCACCCAACAGTGACAAGTACTCTGATGTACCAATAAAATAAATAAAATTCCCTATGTTCCTACTTCTACAAACAAACATTGATTAGTCAATGAATAGTGTTAGCATGGCCTTAGAATGCCAGTGCTTACAGGCCTCAGAGCCTATTCAAAGACAGCTGAATACTGAAAATTGAACAACAAACTCAATCTCTCTTATTTTCATCATTATAACTTCGAGAAAGGGCTGTATAAGTTTTTTTAAATTGCAACAAAGTTATTTATCAAGCTGTGTTTTTTGGATTTAATTTGGTTTTTTTTGGGGGGAGGGGGGCATGGGTGTTGGTTTTTTGTGGGGTTTTTGGGTTTTGGAGGGGTTTTTTTGGTTGTTGTTTTGGTGGTTTTTTTTCTTTTTTTTTGCTTATACTCTACATGATGCTAAAGAAACAGGAGAGGGAAAGCCAGCTAAGTTCAATTTACACTGAGTGTTTCCCTGTGCAGTCCTGGGTGAATGCGGCACTGAACCAAGCAGGAGATCCATGCACTCATGCAATAAGGCACAGGCAATTACCTGGGCCAGCTCCTGCTACCCAAAATAAAGCAATTCCCAGGCTGAGGTTTTAATCTGCTGTCCATCACCCGAGCTCCTGAAGTTCTAACGTGTCATGAGAGGCAGTGGGAGAGATAATCACTGACCTGCAGCTCCTTCCCTGCCCAGCCCTGTGTAAATCACAGCTGGTAATAGGGACTGCAGCATATTTAGAAACACACAGATTATGGTATTGATCCTCCCCTCACACTGGATCATGAACATCTCTCTCTTCTACCTGATAATATTTCAATTTAAAATGGGCTTAAATCCACTTTTATATGTTCCTTTGGTGGCTTCACTGAAAGGCCAGAAATAGGGAAAAAAGCACTGTTATTTCAATTATACTCAGTAATTATTTTTCCCCCCAAACTTTTGCTTTCAACGCGACTCCTTTAAGCAAAAAAAAAATAAAAAAAACCAAACAAAACCAAAACAAACAAACAAAAAAAACCCCAAAAAACCCCAGTGAACACCAAGCCAAATAATTATAACAGCAATCCCACTGCTGTGCACCCCTAAAATGATCAATTGCCAATTATGTCAGTTCTTCCCAACTTTTTTCCAGAGTTCTTCCTGTTTCAAGCAAACCTGTCTGCATATTGTGGCTGGGAAGGAAGCCACAATATGCAAACCTCTATTGCTCTGACAAAGGACTGATAAATATATTAAATATATATAGGCATGTATTAGGATAACAGGAAGTACATTGCACTTGAAATTAGGCCAGAAGAGCAAAAAATAATTTTAAGAAACATTAATTAAGAAACAAATTATTAATTTAGTATAGAACAAAAAGAATAATAATCTGAGTCTAGCTAGTATTTACCTACAAATTCTAATACAGGGCAGCTGAAGTAGTGACTGAAATAGGAAACTCATTGTTTAAGCTACCAATAATATTAAAAAAGGTCTCACCTAAACCTAAACAAGACCTTCAGGAAGCAAAGGCCAGTAAAAATGCTTCTTTTACAGACCATATAAAATGGTCACATGCAGACTACAAACAAAATTAAATCCACACAAGAAAGAAATACTGAAAAGTCAACATAGTTTAATGAATAAAAAAAGGGAAGATATTAAATAACCTGCACTAGAATATTTTCAGTTCAACATAATCATGAGTGTTCAGGAAATGTGTATATAATGATATAAGAGAAAACAAATTAAATGTATATTACATTAAAATATTTAAAATTTTGCATATTAGGGTTTTTTTAAATTATAACTATCACCTCACAGAAGATCTACAAGAAGATATATGAAATTACAGTACCATGGCAGGCGAAAATGAAATAAACTCAGTCTGGTTGCCTTGTGAACAAGTTCTTTTTTTGCATGAAAAGCATAGACCCTTATCACATTTTGGGAAAGAGAATCAACTCCCCATCTTCTGGCTGTGAATATATCCCACATTCTCTCAGGAATTCAGGAAAGGGGGCAGAACACAAAGCACGCTCAGGCCTCCCCCACTGTGTGCCTCAAACACCTCACACCCATCACCACGCTCAGGTTCCGTGACCCAGGAGCAGCTCAGGGCGTGCAGAACAAAGAGTTTGATCACAGCCATGGAATGGATTTCACAGAAAGCCAATCCAGGCAGTAATTTTCAAAAATAAGTGGTTGAGGAGAAATATGATCAAGGCCTATAAAACGAGGAGCAGCTCAGAGATAGTGAATAGGCAATGATTTTTCATTATTTGCCATTATTCAAGACATAAGTGGAATAAAATGAAATTATGAACAAGCAGTTCAAAACAACCAAGAAGAAGGACTTTTCCTTCTCAACTCATAATTAAATCATACAGCTCATTACCCCAGCGTGGTGCTTCTGCCAAGAGTATAAATTTTTTCAAAAGGAATTAGATAAATTCCTGGAGGGAATGTCCACCCTCAAAGCACTGGAAGCAACTGCTCCATATATTGGCGGAGCTGGGAGGATGCCATGGAGCAGGTCCACCCCAGAGGTGTCACATCCTGTCACCCTGCTGGGGACAGGGCCTGGTGCACACAGGGGCACAGAGCTCCTGTCCTGCTCCAGCCACCACCTGGCACAGCCTGGAGCCCCCAGCCTGCAGAATGCAGAACAGGGACCTAAGGGAGGCTTATAATGCTATTATTAATGTCTCAGACTCTCAGATCGTCCTACAACACAGAAAATATGATTTTGGCTCAGTTATATCACTTTAACAAAAAAACCCAATGCCACCAACCAGTCGGGATGTAGAAATTTCTTCAGCAGATTTAAGATGACTTTAATTTCACAAACAGTTTGAGGGGCAACATAATACATTCAAACATTAAAATTAAATATTTTTGTGTTAAATACCTTAAGACTAATGGGATGTTTGTGGCCACCTGAAGGAAACACTTGGTAAAAGACTAAAATGGGATTGCATAGGTCTGAAGAAAAATCCCTTTGTTCTCATTTCATGTCCCTGAACATAAAAGCTTAAATTGTCACTGATATTTCAGTTTGTCTGGCAAAACTGAAAAAGCTTCTCATTGGCAGAAATTCTCTAATCCTTGAGCAATAAACACTGAAACACTTTGACTGTTGAGATTACTGTGACTCCATCTTCCATCAAGGCACAGCACAGCGCAGTGACAGCTCTGTCACCACCCTAACAAAGAGAGAACTCTCCTGCAAAAAATTCTTTCCACTTGCAGGAGAGCTGTTCCTGTTCTGCTCAACAGCTCAGAAATGGGAGAAACCCCACTAAGGGTGAAGACCATAAAATAACTTGCAATATGCCAGCCTGGGAGCCTGGGCTGCAGAGGGATCAGCGCAGGGTCCCCAGGGCAGGGTGAGACTGGGGGGGCTCTGACCAGTCAAACCCACCTGGGTTTAGCTCCTGCTGCTCTCCTGCACTGCAGCAATGTTGTGCATCTCCTGCTGCATCCCAAGGGTACCAGACACAAGGAAAGGCTGGCTGGGCTGCTCACCTCCAGCCACTCCAATGAACAAGAAGAAACATGGGAGAAAAAACCCCAAAAGTGTTTATTTCAACGAGGTCTCTGTGGCCCTCTTCTTTACAGGTTTTTATCCTGATGACCCATTTATTGATAGCAAATCTTGAGAGCTCAGGAAATGTAGATTAACTGTGGGAATTGTCTGCCTCAGATTTCTTGTTCTATTTTCTCTTCCTTTCCCCCACATTTCCAGTCAACTACTTTGGTATTTCTGTCAATGACAAAAAGATTAAAGTCAACTTGAGTGCCTATTTTCCAAATGTACTTTGATTTGAGAGGAAAGTACTCCCAGAAAGAGAAATCTACCAGATTGATTAATTAATGTTCTTATTCATTAACTGATGGTTGAAAAAAAAAATTATACTATAGTAATGTGGTAATATCCCCTGCAGTTAGCCTGCTGTCGAGGAAACGCTTCAAGATTAAGAAAATAAGCATTAAATATAGTTAACACCCAGCCAGAATGAGACTGAGATTAATTAAAAACCCAACAATATCACTATTTCCAATATACTCTAATTCTGTATTATCCAAGCTTCTAAAAACACGCCTCAATTGCTTTGTTAATTATGTTAGGTAAACACCAGCAATATATTGAATTCACACGTGGTAAATTCAACATGGGGTATTAAGGAAAGTGCATAGAAAGTCTAATTAGGCATTTAAAAAGTTTTAGATGTGCTTTCATGATCAAACAATGCAGTATAAAACAAATATTTAACACTTAAAACATAGCTACTCCGATAAGCATAATTTGGAAACCTTTAATGAATTCACCTCAATTAGCCTTTCATTAAATCGCTCATTAAAAACTGATTTGAATATTGCTCCAGAAGAAATCCTGGTTCAGCTGTTATGATGGGATAGGGAGCCAGTGGAGGTGAGGTTAAACACAAGCTTTGGAACTGTCTGAAAGTCAGACTTGTTCCAGGGATAAAGCCATCACCCTCCTGTGACATCAATATCAGATAAACTGAACACAAACCCTGGAAAACACAGGGACGGGATTTTTCTGGTTTAATTCCTTTCAGAAGGAAACCAGACCAAGAAATGAACTAAGCCATCTTGAATATGTGCCAGGTTCTTATCACCAACTCCATTCTCAACTGTACCTTCAGAAAAACAATGTTTTCTTGGTTTTTTTCTCTTTAAGGCTAATTTTAACTTGTATTTTCAGTGGAAAGATCACGTTACAAACACATGGACAGCAAATCCAGAGGCAGGGAGGCATTTAAAAGAGCAAACACCTTCAAGGGTGCTTGGCAAGTATGGCCCAACCCTGACTGTATTTATTTATTTACAGAATGTGTGTTGAGCAGCCTTTGTGGCTTAGGGACAGAGAAAGGAGAATTTATTGCAGAGCTATACATTGTTTTTATTAAACTAATTGATCAGATGAGTGGAAAAGTTCCCCTAATTGCCTCCATGCTACTTCAGTTGATCTAAGAAAAGATTTTATTCCTCCATGACCTTCACTTCAAATGCAGCTCAAGGTTTTACACTGTTTCAGGTCAAGTTAACTTGGAAACTTTGGAGAGCTTTAAGTGGAATAAAATCGAGACCCAGAGAGAGGAACATAAAAGAGTAGGGCCAGGCTGGAGGCAGCAAAGAGACAAAGTCAAAACATACCTTTGAATGTGACTTTAATAAGTGCACAGCATGGAAGCACTTCTCTTTCTTTTCTTTTCCCTTTTGCTGCACCGAGAAGGAGCCAATTCAGGGACAGGATTGTGTCGTGTTGGCGCGGCCTTGTGAGCAGAGGGATGTTTTGTTGCAATACCTGGGAGAGGTCGTTGAACAGTTGGACTTGAAATTGTCTAAATCTCACGTTCTGTCATTCACGGGTGCTGCAGAGTGCTCTGAGCCTACAGAGCCCTCTCCCTGCCCAGGAATGAGCTCAGGAGCCGCTGCTGCCCCGAGCTCCTGCAGGTGGCTTTGGGCAGGGCCTGCGCCTCCCCCTGCACTGCAGGAGGGTCAGGGCGAGAGAGCAGCCTCAGACAAGGGTCCCCCAGCCCCTCATGGGCACCAGCATTGTTAGCACAGAAATCCAATCCAACGCAGAGCAAACACCAATAATAACGCCGCAGCCATTAATAATTTAAACCAAATAAAAACCAGCACCTCACAAGTGCATGCAAATGCTATTTATGAAGGCCTCCAAGCCAGCTGAGCCTGGGAAGGCATTTCTGGATGGTTGTGCTCTGTTCCAGCAGTGATTAATGCACATGGATGGATCCGTAACACACTCCCATGGAAATCAGCGCCACATCCCAGGCCCAGGAAGCCATCAGTAACTTTTAACAATGTGTGCACTTCCCTCTCCTGTCTCTGAGCACACCGGGGCTCCCAGAGGCAGCCAATGGAACAAATCCAGTGCAGGAGCTATCAAAGGCTGCTGAGCACCAGCACATCACCTCTGAGGCAGGACATGCAGGGATGCCAGCAGGCTCATGGGGAGGGCTGGGGAGGTGCTGATGCATTGCTCCTGCAGGATTCCCACAGCCCTCCCCATCCTGCAGACACTGCTCTGATTCACCCTGGTGCTCTCAAGCAGTTTGGACCAAGACAAGTGCTGAGCACTGTATTGGAGCAGATAAATACAAATGATCCCTGAGGAACAAGAGTTGTTTCAGGAAGGCCAGTGCTGTGCAGACTGACCCGTCCCTCTGCACAGTTCCTGCATCCCAGGGAGCATTCCCAAACTCCAGCTCCATGTGGTGATGCCCCAGCATTTCAGCTTTTGTATTTTCCATCTATTTGTCATCCTGCAGTTCTTTAGTGTAGAACTCTGAACTCCACACACAGTGCGAGCTGCTGCTTCCCCATTCTGGGCAGACACAACAATTCCTCTCCAGGCCTGGAACCAAGGACACCTCCCTGCCTCAGGCCCCAGAGATGGAAACAAAAGAGAGTTGGGGGAGCAAACTTGGGGTTAATGACTTCATTACCTGCAGCTGTAACTGGGAGATGAACCCCCAATGTGCAGATGGACCAAACTTAGAGAAGTGTGAAAACTCCTGACCCATTGTCCATTTTGGGTGCAGCCCCTGGGGGAGGGCTCTGCCTGCCCAAAATGTACCTGAAGGCCCTTCAATAAATAGAACTGCTTTTTGTTCCCTTGATGCTGTCTGGCCTCTGATTTAGGTAGTCCCAGAAAGGCAGCAGTGGGAGCAGGAGTGGCTCCCCTGGGGGCTCCTCCCATCCCAGGCACTCACACATGGGCTCCTGCTCTTTCAGTCCATCAAGGCTGAGGGGAAAAGCCCTCAGGGAAGCCCCTTCCTTCTCTCCCTGCCAAGGCCAAGAGTGGCTCAAACACATCCCACTGCTCCCAAATTCCCCTCCCTGCCCTGCTGCCCTGGCAGCAGCTCCCCAGCACAGCCCCCTCACAGCTCCCCCAGTTCCCCTGGAGGCTTCATCACTTTCAATACTGCACAGGTGCTTGAGAGTTCTCTCTTTTAAAAGAAGATCCTCAGGTAGATGTGTCAATAAGTTACACTGGAAATAGTAAAGAAAGTGAATTGTTGGTATTAGAAAGTTACCTGGGCAGGCTGGACAGAAGAGGATGTAAAATTCAGGAGAGAATTGCCAGGTCTTGCTCATGTGATGGAGCTCAGCCATTCAGACACAGCCACCATTTCTTTACCTTCTGGTCACTTCACAAACCACTGAGATTTCATCAACAATGAAACCCCTCCTGGAAAGTAAGGCACAGCCCAGGCCAGCCCAGCTGATTGCAATGACTACTGCTTTTCCCAGGAATAAAAACATCAGACTTGCCCTTCTCTGAGTGCACTTCAGGTGGAGGAGGCAGTTCCACAACTGAAGAACATCACCACTGGCTGTAAGCATCTTCAAAACTGTTTATGTGCTTAATTACTCATTTTAATTTATATTCCATCCTCCTGGCAGCTCTGAAGAGCTGTAGACAGGTGTGCTGATCACAGGAGCTGAGGGGCTTCTGAACACCCAGCAATAAATTCCACTCTCCACATCCCCACTCACAACAATTAAAGGCTAATGGGAGTGGGGGAAAAATTAAAGTAAAAATCACAGCTTAAAAATTACTTAGAAACAAAAATGGAGAAGCAAAAGGATATTTTTGACTTTTCTATGCCATGGAGCAATACACAGAAATCTTATTTTGCAACCTTAACAGTGAATGAGCAAGATGACAATCAAAATATCTTATAAACCAGAGAGAAGCAGAGATCGATAGCCAGACACTACAAGTGAATCCATATTAACCTTAGGAACTATGACAAAACCTCAATCTACAGCTCTTCAAACACAAATCTGCAGGGAAAAACAGGCAGAAAACACAGCAAGTTTCAATGCCCTAAAATCTATCATGTCTTTCCATTTTGTAACTCTGGACAATAATTACTGTTTTCAAATATTGCACGTTTTAAATCTGTAAATTAATATTTTCTCACATTCTCCAATAGATCCAATGGACATGTCTGTGCTCTGTTTACATGGAGTGACCATTTGATTCCACTCCTTTCCACCCAAATATCTTTTCCTATCAGATTCTATCTATTTTGGATACTGTGGGTTTGCATTCAGGTGTTTTAAATCCTGAACAGAAACAGCAGCTTTTGCAAGGGGAGATAGTCTGATGGCTGCATTCCGCTTCAATATGTTTTGCAACTGATCCATGCCCAGCACAGTGGCTGCTGTGGGATGGGTGGTACTTTGGGATCTGAGCCTTCCTGGCAGTGTTCAGGGGCAGCCTGGTCCTTGGAAGGAGTCCCTGATCCTTGGAAGGAGTCCCTGGTCCTTGGAAGGAGTCCCTGATCCTGTGGAAGGAGTCCCTGGTCCTTGGAAGGAGTCCCTGATCCTGTGGAAGGTGTCCCTGATCCTTGGAAGGTGTCCCTGATCCTGTGGAAGGTGTCGCTGATCCTGTGGAAGGAGTCCCTGATCCTGTGGAATGAGCCATGATCCTTGGAAGGTGTCCCTGATCCTGTGGAAGGAGTCCCTGCCCATGCCAGGTCCCTTCCAGGTCCCCTCCAACACAAACCATTCTGTGACTGCAGCAGGGCTGGGAAGAGCAGGCAGAAATATGAGGGAAATGCTTTTCAGAGGAGGGTGGAACTCAGGATGTGCCACAACCCACTGCAGGGGCAGAAACTGCTGCTCCTACTGAAATTCCCCCTGTGCTTCCTCATCTTGGGGCCTGACATGCAGAAAAATCCCCCCACTAAACCCATTTCCTTCATGTGGCTGCACTGTTGTGTTTCTGCATGAATAAAGAGCTTCTCTCCCTTCAGCAGTGCAAACCCAGGCAGGGCTGGAGCATCCCCATCTCTGCAAAGCAGCTCTGCCCCCAGGAGCAGCAGATGCCCCAGGCAGGAGCTGTGACCACCATCACAACAATCCTGAGGAGGGATTGCTCCTGAAGGAGATGGAGAATGGGCTGGGAACTGAAGTGATGAGTTCTGCTGCTCCTCCCTATGAAACCCCACAGCAGCAGCTCCAGAGGTGACCTGGGTGACACAAAATACCCTGAGGGAGGGAGGGAGAGGAGCTGTGCCCAGGTGTGCTCCATGGCTGTGGCTCCCAATGGGGCAGGAACTGTGCACACCCTGCCCACTGTCCCCTTCTCTCCAGGAAAGGAAAGCTGCCTCCCCTGGGTCTACTCAGGGCAGGAGTGAGCACTCCAGGCTGCATTATTCAAATACTGCTTTAAAAGTGCCTTGAGAAACTTGCTGTGTGCTTCTAGGAGAGGGGACTTCCTCTCCAAAAAGGCAGATAAAAGTGAGCTGAACCCCTCTGGGGAGCTGTGAGGGATCAATGCACTCACTGCTGCAATTTCTGCAGCCATTTGGGAGCTGGGTCCAAGCTGTGCCTCCACCAGCAGCAGCTCTGAGCTGGTGCTGGGTGAGAGATTCACCTTCCCACTGCCTTCTCCCTTTCCATGCACACACTGAAATACACAGCGCTGCATACCTACACAACACTGAAAATAAAGAGAATTATTCAGGCACTTTTTCCTTTTATTAGTGGAAATGCTGAAGTCTCCTGCTAATGTCTTCTTTTTCAAGCATTTTCAAACAGGATTTTTTTTTCTTTTTGCTTTTAATCTTCATGAAATTCAGAACAAAGATGAAGAAGTATCTAATGATCGTGATTCCTGGTGGAAATCCAAACTAAATGGGGCCCATGCAACCTGAAGCACAAAGTTGTCTCCTGGTGTGTAATAGTGAAATTTCAGTGGCATGAGTGAAGGTTTGTCACTTTTATTTGAACTCAGAATTTGGTCACACATTTTTTCAAAGCAGTGCAACTAAGCCTGTTTTTATGAAGCTGCTATACATGAGACAGCTGCCATTTTTTAGGGCAAAAAAAAAAAATCAATACAGCATGGAACAAACGAAAACTTGCGCATTCTCTTGTTATCGAGGTTTTATACCTCTCCTCTTTTCTACTTCTTTTGAAATTGCTCTCACTTGCATCATAATGTTCTTCATGACACAAAAAAATTATACTCTCTTTTTCCCCAAAGTTCTGTTTAGTAGTAAACACCTCCAAGAGTTCCTCAGTTTTGAAGAAAACAGTGTCTAAGTGACACGTCTTGGTTAAAATATGTCACGATCAAAGATTAAGTCCTCACCATGAAAAAAGCAGTTCTTTGTAAGATGCTTAGGAGGATAAAACTTTTTGTGTGACAGATGTCACAATAAAAGAAAGTAAAACTGTAAGATTCAGAAACGTATAACAGTATTTTATTCTTCCAGTCACTGATGATAAACGGGGGAGGAAAGGGAAATAACTTACACACGTTTATCTTGACACATCAGCTTGGGTGCATACAACACTTTAAGCACTCAAAATTTAAAAAAAGAAATAAATAATCTTATCAGGCCTGTATCAAATGGATTTGTCAATGCTTAGATGAGTTATATTACAAATTACTGGTTCAGATTAACACATCTCTTGAGATTTACTTGTGTACCTGCAAGGCCCAAGGAGGGAAATATTTTATTCTCCCATATGCAGCTGTGGCACAACAGTGCTAATTCTGCCACACTTCAGTGTGCCCAAACCCTGCTGCCTGACACCCCCCACATCGTTTTTCATGTCACCAGAGGCTGCACCAAGGTGAGCTTGTGGCCACCACCCCTGAACCCCCCCGAAGGATCCTGGGATCCTTGTCCCTTCCCACAGCCCAGCTCCCATTGCCTTCTCTCCCCTGTGCCTCCAGCAGGGCTGGGTGTGCACAGGGGAACTGTGGCAGTGCTCACAGGGGTTTGCAGGTGAGGGAAGAGACGGGAATGTTGACTCCATGTTCAGAAGGCTTCATTTATTATTTTATGATATACATTACACTAAAACTATACTAAAAAGAATAGAAGGAAAAGTTTCATCTCAGAAGGCTAGCTAAGCTAAGAATAGACAGGAATGAATAATAAAGGTTTGTGTCTTGGACAGAGAGTCCAAACTAACTGGGCTGGGATTGGCCATTAATTATAAACATCTAAGGTGGGCCAATCACAGATGCACCTGTTGCATTCCACAGCAGCAGATAACCATTGTTTACATCTTGTTCCTGAGGCCTCTCAGCTTCTCAGGAAGAAAAAATCCTAAGGAGAGGATTTTCATAAAAAGATGTCTGTGACAGGGAACCCCTGAGGCAGGCACCCCCTGCTTGCCCAGAGGCTGTCCAGGGCTGCTGGCTGAGCGCACTGAGAGAGGCAAAGCCCAGGGGGGATGGAAGGGACATCAGGGGGACCCTGGCAGCCTCAGGGCTCAGCTCTGCTGGCTGCACACACCTGGGACAAACTCCTAATGACAAAACCACAGTTACACAGATGTTATCCAAGTCCTTACAGCCTATAGTACATGTGTGCCAACAAGGAAAAAATGCAATAAGAATTTTCTAAATTATGTACTTCAAACCTTCTTTTATATATCTCTTTGGAACAGGGGGAAAAAAGCTCAAGTAATAGCAGCAAAAGCACAGTATTCCAGTGCAATACACTGGCAACACTTGTGCCCTTCTTTTTAAAGGCTAACTTTGCATTTGCCTATCAGCTTTGCAGAAAAAAATTAGTATAAGAATATATTAATATATTATAGACTATACTATAGAATATACTAACAGTAAGAATGCTGTTAGTATTCTTATATTCTAATATTCTTAAATTATTATTGTGTTCTCACCTCTTAGCTGCTGCAATGGAGCCATTGGCCTTGCCCTGTTTTGCAGAGAGATGCAAGATGCTCTTTCATCAGAGCAGACACATCCTGAGCTTCCTCCTACAATGGAAGTGGCCCACACTAAGAATATTCAATACTTTTCCCACCACATAACCCCTAACAACAAAATGTTCTTACTCTGAATACAAAAACAAAAATTTAAAATATTTAAGGGGTTTTTGCCTTTATAGCAACAGTCCGCCCAGAACTGCCAAAGGCAGAAGAAATACACAATTTTATTTACACACACAGCACCAGCTCCATGATGGAAGGAATAAAACCCTCCTAAGCAGCCCTGCCACCTCTCACCCCACATGTACCCCCTGCCCCAGGCACTCCTGGAGCTAACTCTTGCATGGGGGCTTTTCGCAGACAGCCCCAGCCTCTCTAATGTCTGACTTGTTAAAACAAAACCAGCCTGGCACAGGTCTGCAAAGCTGCTGTGTTCAGCTCACAGCCAAGCAGGCAGATGAAAAGAAGAATCTTTCCCTGGGAAAACCCAAGGAAAAGCTGCTCATTCACAAGGAGCCACTGCACTTTTTTGCCCTCTCCCTATGGCACGTGCAGAAACTGCACAACTAAATAACATTTCATCTAAGGAATTTTTCCTTTGGAGTCAGACAAAACTCTTAATTTTTAGTATGAAGGCACCCAGGACCACAGCAAGGGACAGCCTGACCCTAACCCTTGAAACCTAACCTAACATCATGTGGTTTATCCCTTTTTCACCATGGAATAAGATACATTTCCAATCACAGCATGTGTGTAACTTTATTTGCACTTTTATATTTCATATTCTAAACACAAGATGACTTTTCCACCCACTGAACTCTCTTCTCCCTGGCCAGTGTGTGGGCAGCATTGCAGCAGGATTTCCTGGAGAAGCAGGACAAGGCAGGGTGTTTATGGTCAGAGGAGCTGACCCACCGAGTATCCCACATCAGGGATTTCAGCTGCCCCATGGGGTTTATCCCTGTCCCAAGGCCTGGCCCACCCACAGCAGCTCCAGCTGCAGCTCTGTGACACATCCTCAGCACAAGGCTGACAGCAGCAGGACACTCTCACTGATTAACACACTAATTACTCAGGAATCTCATGGAAAACATGCAGAACCAAAGCTCAGACCTCACCCAATTTGCACTTTTTGCAACCATAAAAAACATCCTTCTGAGGACAGCTCGACCCCAAATTCTAGCAAGCTAAAATAGTTCTCCAGCAAGTTTTAAAGTCTGGATGTTTGCTTTGTAAAAAAACACCCCTAAATAGCAGGAGAGAGGTGCTGTTTGTTTTCAATCCTATTGACTGCAGCCTTTTTTTCCTCTCTCCATGATAAATTGATGCGTCTGTCTCTCATTCCTAGCCCTGTTCACATGAACAGTGAACTTGTCAGGAGCAGGGAATGCATCATTGAAGAGCTGTTGTTTTCCTGTGAGACACCTAAAATCCTGTCAATCCACAGATGGGCAAACAGAACCAAGCACTCCTCAGATCCAGGGAAAAAAAAACCAATCAAACAAAAAACCACCCTCTATGTTGACATTCAGAGCAAATACCGAGTAAACATTAAAAATTCCTCTAAATCACACCCAAAAATCTGGTGATCTTCTACTGAAACAGTTGAAATACAGCCTGTATTTCTCTCCAGTTTATGACAGAAATGAAGATTTGCCTGATTACCTGGAGAACGTATTTTTCAGAAGTCAGAATTTAAGAAAAAGAATAATTTTATTTCTGTTAAAACTCTTGAAATCATGACTACAAGGATGCCTGACTTTAAAAGCCCCGTGGTTAAACCCCTTTTGTCTTAGTGCAGAAGTCACCTTTGGAACATAAAACAAATGTTTTCCATTTTTCAGCAGCTGAACAGGGTTTTTTCCCACCTCTCATCCATTCTCCTGCTCTTTGAATGCCTTGAAATGCAACTTTGGTCAACTTCTCCTTTTCAGTGATTTACACACATTTCATTTCCTGCTGTGCTTTATTCCTGCTGCTCACCTGAGGCAGACACACAATAGCTCCTCTCTTTTCAAATATTGCTGGTGATTAACTGAAGGATTAGATTTCTGCCTCTGTAACGATTTCATTTGAAAAATCTATTTGTGTGTTCAGACCCCAGTGCTTGGGGAATGGTTTTCCTTGCTGGGGAACAGATGTGAGGAGAGAGCACTGACAGCCCAATTTCTTCATTAATATTAAAGCAGCTGGTACAGAGTGGCTGCATTCCTCAGGTGCACATAAAATGCATTTCTCACTGAATTCTGGAGATCAGAACAACTGAAAATAAACAACACTGGGGTCTTTCAGCTGGAGCAAATGGAGAGCAGCCCCAGAGCCGCCAGGCTCCAGCCCTGCTGCAGAGCAGGGCTCAGTGCACTGCCACAAGCCTCTCCTCTGGGTTATCTCCTAAATTTGCCCAGGACAGTCTCGAGAATTGGTCCCACCCTGGGAATATTTGAAGCAGCAAAGCAGAGCACCCTGGGCCCTGTGCGTTTGGGGAGAGTGTGGGATGGCCTTCCCCAGGGCCACCAGCACTGCAGGGACTTTGTCCAGCGGGGCCTCTCTTCAGTTAAATAATTCCAACTTAACCAGAGCAAAACTTCTTCACAGAAGGAAAGTCATAAACACGTACCCAGTAACATGGTGTCCACATCTTACCTCTAACACCCCCAGTTTGCCCAATGAGGCAGGAGATTCCTTTCCATCCCTCCAATCCAGCTGTTCCCCCTCCTCTCCTGTGCCATGAAAAGCACACCCAGAGCCCACAGGAAATTTCACAGGAAAACACAGTTCAGAGAAATTATGCTTTCTAACTCCTTCTGACACCACCTGTAAGAACAGGTATGAGATCTCCCTCAAATCTGGGACAACCTAATGTAAATCAGGATGTAAATCTGTTTTCCTTGAAATCCAAACTTTGTGAATTTACACTCACGGGCAGGGCCACTGCTTTAGTTGAAATATAATTGCCAACATTCAAAACAGCTTCACCATTACTCTGAAAGTAACAATTTCAAGGGTAATAGTGTAAGTAGTTTATTTTAATATTATTTTCACAATGCAGCACAATTAATAAGCTAATTTTTGAACCATTGCACTCCTCCCTCAGTGAGGAGAATGTGGTGCCATTATGTCAGAGATAATTCTGTTTGCTCAGTTACTAAAGTTAGATTTAAGTAATATCAAACAACCAATTGACAGAAAAAGCCCACACTTTTGTGCATAGAACATATGCAAACTTATTTATCATATGAATAAATAAAAATCAGAATGTAATCTTGATGAATTATATCTTCAGAATATACTTAATGTGAAATGAAAAAGATGAATCAACATTTAATTAGCTTTGGATGCCTTTTCACAAAACAGCTGATAAAAATTCTCTCCTCCTTCCCTCCCTCCCACGAAAGCTTAAAATGATTAAAACATTTTTGGACACTTCGTGGTTTGATCAAAATCTCCCAAAAGGCTCTCCTGTGTCTCCTTTATTTCCTGTACTTTACATCCAGAACAACAACAGAAAATAAAATATTACCAGCTGAACTAACAGAAGTTAACAGCCTCACTGTAAATTCCAAGAAAATTTTGAGAACAATTCTTTCCTTAGGCACCTCAGTCCTCCACTATCTTTGGTTTGTCAAATTTATCATATTTGTCAAAGTATGATTTTTTTTGCTAATAATAAATAATAACAATTAGCACAATAGCTAATGACCAAACTAAAAGTGAGGAAATAAGAATCCAGCAGAGTTTTTATTCTGTTTAAGCTCTCATAGATTGCCTAAAGCCAGGACTAATTTGGGCCCCATCCCAAACCATCCCCAGGCTCTGACTAAAGCCAAGCTCAGCTGGCTGCAGCAGGGTGCTTTCATTCCAGGGAAGGGCCAGGGCTGCAGGCACAAGGTGAGGCCATGGAGAGCCAAAAGCTGCTTCCAAAAGGGATAAGCTGACAGAAATTCCAGTTCCAGGCAATGCCAGATCCCAAACTTAGCACAGAACAATTTCATTGCTGGTCCCACAGCACACAGAAAACAAAGGGTTCTTTTGCCTGCTTCTGCCTCATGTGTTTCTGAATTTATATCCACAAACTAAAACACTTAGATTTATTTTTTCTTTGCACTCTTTTCTGTTCATTTCCATTTTCATCCATTTTCCATTTTAGTGACTTAGCCAAGTCACAAAAAACTTTCATTTACAACCACTAAATATATTAACACTTCTCTTCTGCTCCCCCAATCTAAAGAATACCAGAATCTCTCTTTTGGACACTGACCTCTTAGATGAAGGTCAGTTCTAACATTGTCTTATCCACAAACTGCAAAAATTAAAAAAGCCAAATATAACAACATTTTCCAGAAAAGTATCACAGCCAAATAACCCTCAGAGACAGGAGAAAATGCTCTGTCAGGCAATTTGGGATTTGAAGGGGAGTTTTGACATCGTTCTTATGACAGTGTTATCTCCAGACTTTGAAATAGAACTTGATAGATACAGTAAAACTTTGTGTTGTGCTAACAAAACAGAAAGGCACCAGATCTCATCACCTACTTCACAACCTCGAATTTTCTAGTTGCTGGTTCTATTTTCATTTACCATCTCTAATTGAGAAATAACCTAGAAAAAGTCTTCAAAATAAATTCCCTGGCAAGAAAGAGAAAATTAACCCACCCACCCTACTGGGTGGCAAAGGCTGTGTTTTGGAAACCTCTTCTGATCTCACATAGTCATAAAATCAGATTTTGAACTGTGAGTGGTAGGAGGTCCTACACTGGGGGAAAAACACCTTCCAATCTGGAGTGCACTCATTTAGCTGTGCTTCAAAATTTAAACCAAATTTTGCTAATGATTGAAATCCTTGAGCACCTTTTAAATATTCTGATTTAGGTGTGAGGTCACGCAACTAGGAATACTTCAAAAAAATGCATCAGATTTGAGATTAAGTCCCACTAAAAGTGAAAATAGTTCACAAACACACACCCATGATGGCAGCCAAGAAAACCATGCCTGCAGGAAATCTGAAAGGCACAAAGAGTTCTTTCTGCTAAAGTTAGAGAGCCTGCAAAGTTTCAAATAACATCAGCTTCGCATTTTTGATGGAAATTATTCTGATTCAAAGCAGCACCAAAAAGTTGCACACAAAATAATCAGCAAACAAATGTTCAGAGAGATTAGGGCATGTATTGTAAATCAAAGGCGACTCGGACAAAGGGGAGAGAGAATGATGCATCTGACTCCATCATCAGAAGGCCAAAGAATACTTTATTATACTATACTATGTACATTGTGTCTAAACTGAATCTGCCCTGCACTCACTCTTGCTCACAAGCGCTCACCCTGCACTCATCTCTGATTCTCCGTGGCTGTCAGTGACAGTCCCACACACACACCTGGCCCTGGCAGGCCAAGGGAACCAAACACCCTCACTGTGGGTAAACCATCTCCACATTGCATTCTGCTTTAGCACAGCACAGGCACAGCAAGCCAGATAAGAATTGTGTTTTCCTCCTTCTCTGCTTGTCTCACAGCTTCTTTCTGTTCAGAGGCCATGTGAATACCACAGGCATGTAAGAGAAAAGATTTGTTTGTTTCAACTTTTATTAATAAAATTTTTAAAAAAAGTATATGACTAAAAGAAGACTAAAATGAAGGAGGGCATGTTGGATTTCCAGTGCAGCTGGGGATATCCCATCCCTGAAGTGCCCAAGGTTGGACACTGGGGCTGGAGTAGCCTGGGACAGTGGAAGGTGTCCCTGCCATGGCAGGGGTGGCACTGGGTGGGATTTAAGGTCCCTCCCAGCCCAAACCACGCTGGGATTCTGTGGCTCCCCCAGAGCCCACAGGCCAGGGCAGCAGATTTTCCAGTGGGGAGGGAAGGGCTCTGGGGCTGCTGGGGCAGGGAGGAGGGTGAGGGGTGCAGGGGCTCTGCCACAGGCCCCCTTTGGCCCCTCGCTGCCGCAGCCAGGACAGGGGAAAGACAACCCAAGCAAACACCAGCAGCTTCTTACTCTGCGTCAGAATCATCCTCTCAGTGTCCAAGGCAGGCAGGTTCTCCAAGTGCAGCAGTGCTGCAATATCTCCTGCAAGTTCCAAAAGCAGAAAAGTGTCTCAGACTGAATCCAGTCGGTCAGGGCAAGCACGGGAGAGCCAAGCAGAGCAGAGCAGGGCTGGAGAGCTGTGCTCAGCTCCCCAGGTCACTGTGGGCCCAGGCACGGGCTGTCTGCACCCTTGGGATTGCAGCCTTGGAATCCCTTCCCTTGAGCAGGGGTTTTGTTCTCTCCCTGCCAGGGATTATTGCTTTTGGTTCCCTTCCTGCCATGGCTGTGGCTGTCCCTGCCAGGGGCTGTGTGCACCCACAGTTGCAGACATCCTGGTTTTGCAGGAGGTTTAGGACATGGAAAATGACACTAATTAAAAAAATAGATTAGTTAGGTGCATGATATTTGTTTGCAAGAGAGACTTAGAAAGGACTGGGTTGGAAGGGATCTCAAAGCCCACCCAGTGCCATGGCAGGGACACCTTGCACTGCCCCAGGCTGCTCCCAGTCCCAGTGCCCAACCTTGGGCACTGCCAGGGATAATCACACATTTTAACACACACTGGTGAGATGTTTCAAATTATCCATCAAGAAATTGTTATTCAAACATGGCAAAAAACCCCAAGAAGCTTGAAGTTCTTCTAAGGTGAAGAACAAGGAAATCTGACAGGCTTGGGGTTCATTTATCTTTATTGTCGTTTAGCAAATAAATCCTGCAAAGGCATTCTTCCAGGAATCCTGAAGCAGAGCTCTTCTGGTTTCTTTGATTGTTTTATTTTGATTGTTTCTCTGTAATCTATTAATACAACCCAGAAGTTTCAGTAGGAAATAATCCTTAACAGCCTTTACCTGATGAGAGTGAAAATTGAACAGAACTGGAACATCCCAGTTTCTGCCATTTCTTCCAAAATGCCTGGCTGTTTTATTGCAAGGCACTCTTGAGTTGTGTAGGGTGTTTTCAAGGCCATTTTTAAGACATAAACACAAAGGGAATCTTTGCTACTAAGGAAAAAAAAAAGTAAAAAATAAAAGAGAAAGAAGCAGTACATGAAAATCTAACCCCACCTTTCGGTCCAGGCATTTTCCATGCACAGAAACCCTGAGAATCCCTTGAAAGGTGACACACAACCCAACAGAGAAAAAATATGAGTCTGTGACTCTTCAAAAGCACGTGGCCTTTTTTTTCCTTTGCAGAAGTCTATGTCCTTGACCTGGACAAAAGTTTTTGAAAGCTGACAAATCAGATTTGGCAAGATTCAGATGCTCAGGGTGTACTACTGCTTAAGCAATAGCAGAGGAAAGAATGGTAATCTAAAAAAAGGCTCTGGCTTAACGAAAGTTGATGGAGAAATGTTACACTGTGGAAGATGAAAATGCAGAAAATGAAATGTATGAATTATTTAGGTGAATGAGCAGTTGCTGAAAAACCACAGAGTGTCAATTAATTCTAAAACTGTTTCTATTCTTGTGGAAATTTCGTTTTTAGGCTACAGGATTTCAAATCTTTTTAAGGCAAAGACAGTTACTTGCTGCACATAATGCAAGACTGAGTGAGGAACCCAGAAACTGAATGACTACACAAAACACAAATTTTGAATTTGGCAGAGGAAACTTCCTCTACTTGTTTTACATTCCTCAGCCTCCGACTTCTTTGTGGTCCTTTTTTTCTCTCTGTGTTTATGTAGAAGAGGATGTGGATATATAAATATATATATATGTAAATTTGTATGCACACAGATATATTTTTATATATGTGTAGACATTCATTGATTCATAGTGACTACACACTTTACAACTTGTGCACAATGGGCACAAACTTCATTAAACAACATTGACCCATATCCTACAAGTCCACAACACACAGCTTCAGTAAAGATGAAACCATTCAGGCCAAACAGAAAATGTGTCCAAGTCTGGCTGGTGCCTCTATTTCAGGATGAATGGAGCAAAAATCCTGTTGAGCAACTGCAGAGCAGAACTCAGCAACTTCCAGTGAGCTCCACTGTGTCTCTCAGGCTGTGCCAAATGTGACATGGTGTGCTGTGATGTGAGGGCTGTAATGACAATTAAAGGATAGCACAGAGCTTGCCAAGGGCTGCTGTAGGGACTGTCCCACCTGATCTCTGCTGAGTGTTGATAAATTGTGCAAGAGGCTCTTTACTATGAACACGTGCTTGGGAAAATGCCCAAATCACCCAGCCCCAAAAACCCTCCTGGTGTAAGGCTGTGGAGCTGCATCAATCTCTGCTTGAGCACATCAGTGCAATCCATTTGTGCTCCTCAGGCAGTTCAGCCCAAGGTGCCCAGGCTTCAGAGGATGAGGGTGCCTGTTCCTGCAGGGAGAGGGAGCAGCCCCTGCAGCCCCTCTGGCCAGGCGGGAGTGGAGCTCCCTGCCCCAGGCAGGGGCTCTTCCTTTGGTCACACCGAGGAACTAAGGCTGCAGAACTGGCCTGCAGGCCAGAAGCA
>NW_005054445.1:725622-733913 GCF_000277835.1 Geospiza fortis
GGAAAGTTGCTCACACTTTTAGCAGCACGACGTAAATCAGAGCTGGTTTTCAGAAGCTCTTTTCTAAGCTAGAACAGCCCCTGGGACTCGCTGGGTTCTTAAAGCAGGGCTGAACAATTTAATCCAGCACTCCAGGCTCACGTCTGGTGGCAGACTTGCATATTATAGTGTAACAGAAATAACCAGGAGTTTCAGCAGAAATCCTGCCAAATTTCCTTTAGCCCTTCAGCAATGCCACCAAAAATGATAAAATTTGTGCAACAAATGGGTGGCACTTTAAATATTAATGTTTCTTTAAAAATTACTCTGATAATGTACACTGCTGATTAATTACTTCAAGATTCAAATTTTTAATCTCCACTTGGACATCAGGACAAGTTCTCTCCTGTTTAAAAACAAATGCCATTTATAATTGCAATGTGGAATTTTCAATAAAGGAACCCACTGGTAAACAGTGATCCAGGAACAATTTTTCAACAAGTGTTTAAATTTTGCTAACAGGTTTTCAGGTGGGGTGAGGTGACACATCCTCATCAGACACCATCCCACAAGGCTCCCAGTTCAAGGCCAGCTTTGACTTTTTGAGTTTTCCAAACTATTAATGCAAGGTGCAGCTCTACAGTGGAGGCCATGTGAAAGCTGAAGGGCAAAGCAGGTTTGGCAAGGGTTACCTGTGCTCTGCAGGATCCCAGCCTGACAGGACAGCAAGGAAAAGGCACAGCTCTTGTCTTTACTCAGCCTCCTTCAGCCCCTGAGTGTTGAAGGGGAAGCACCAACGAGTCCAGGCTCACATGAAAGGTGCAAAAGGCAGCACTGGAGCAGCAGCCTCCAGTTGTGCTGCAGGAGATGCTGGGTGGCAGCTCTGGGGAGGTGTTGGCCACACCAGCACACAGGGCAGGGTCTGGTGACACTTCTGCCCCACCTGTGGGGATCCTGACTGCTGACTACAGAGGAGTTTTGCTTCTGGCAGAGGCAGAAGCATCTGCACACCCACAGAGCACGAGGGACTTCTCCCAGCATGGAAGGAGACACAGAACAATTATCCCAGTCTCTGATTACATTAATAACCTACAAGTTGGCTTTGCTCTGAGGAGCACAACTCTCCTTTATTGCCAGAAAGCTCTTTGGGTGATTGCAAAGTCAGACAGCAGGTTTGTGCCTGGCTCAGCTGTGGAGCAGCTCCCAGCCAGGCTGCAGGGTTTGGAACATCTCTGGGTACCCCTCACATCCCTGTGCCAGCTTGGGGACGCTGCTGCATCCAGGCCCTCGCTGGCTGCAGATGGCAAAAGCTCTTTTCCTGCAATGCCTCCTCCTGAGCTGAGTCTGAGCTGGGAAATGTGGAACAAAGGACCAGTCCTGCTGCTGATTAAAGAGCTGGGATTGAACTGGTAGGAAGTTTGCACATCTGGTTCTTTGTCTCCATTTCTGCTGCTTGTACTATTGCAGAGATTATGCACTCTGTGAGTCACAGTGTAACTTCTAATATTAACAGCCTGATTTCCCACAGTTGCTGGGGTTTTTTTCCCTCTAGAAGCATGAATTACAAAAGATTTCTCCTTCTCCTTCACTTTTGAAAGCAATTAAAAACAAACTATTTAACAAATCACTAACTGCCAAGAAGTTTTCAAATTAGATCTTTTCATAGCCTTCTTACTTTTGATTTGGAACAGAACCAATTGGCTTTGAGATCTCTCCTCAAAAAGATACTTCTGTCTCATTTCAGTCTATTGAAAGTTGTAAAACAAAAGAACTTTTAATGTTTTACAGTATGGCTTCAACGAGCTAGAAGACTTTCTCAAGATGTGCATTTACACCAGGTACTGTTTGGATTTAATTCCAATGTCATATTCCTAGATTCTAAAAGACAGATGAAGGTTTGCTAATATCATTCTTTCCTGATTATTCAAATAAATGTTGATGCAGAACAGAGGCAGCAAAAAAAAAAAAAAGAGAATGGAAGGGGGAAAAAAATCACTCCCTGTTTCTTAATAGTGTGGATAAGATGGATTTGTATGTTTTGGCTTTCGGTAGCAGAAGCAGAATTGCTCTATAAATGTCAGTTTGGGCAGCAAGATCCAGCAAGCAGCTCCCCTACCCCCACCACTTAATTCTGATTATTGCCAGACAGAACTGACTCCTTCCAAGCACACTTGGAGAATGGTCCCATTGTGCAGGGGCAGAGGGGCTCCTGCTCCAGTGGAAACTCTTCTCTCCCAACAGCTGCTTGCAGTTAACTGCAGCCCAACCTAAAGCCTTTAAAGTCTGCCCCTTGTTTAGTCTTGGATGCATGGGAATGGCTCTGGGGAGATTAACCTGTTGTGGGCTGTGGGGACAGTGCTGTGGAACTGAGCTGAGCAGGCTGCACCTCCAGCACAGAGCTCCCAAACCCTGCGAGTGGAACTTCTCCTGCCCTCTCTGCCTTCCACAGCACTCAGAGCTAATGAAAGGTTCCAATTGCCAGAGCTAAGTCAGCAGATGCCTATCCAAAACCATTGAGACAACCCTTAAAAAACCCCACACATAATGTAGAGGTTTTGATACTAAAACATGGAAACTGGAAGAAAGAAAAAAAAAAGTGAATTCTTTAATTCTCTCTTTTCTACCCCAACAAAATAAAAGGCTGCCTTGACAGGTTTTCATTCCTTTTGATTTTAAGCTTTTCCTTGCAGACAAATACCAATAGATGCTTAGGATTTTTTCAGAAAAGCAGAAGACTTCTTGCCTGTTCTTCTCTCCTGTTGATTCTTACAAACCTTAACAGGGAATAATCACTGCTCAAACTGCTCCCTGCCACTTGGCTGAACTGTGAGCACACCCAGGAGGAGGCACGAAGGTTTGGCTGTAATTGGAACGTGCTGCTGCTGCTGCTGGGACACTGCAAAGGGAGGAGGGAGAGGGGGAATGCTCACACACGCTGCTGCACCTGCAGGGGAGCTGCAGGACGGACCCTCCGGTGCCGCCTCACTGCCACCAGCAAGGTGTGCTTTTCACCAGTTCAAGGCCAGAAGCCCCAGTGCTCCTTACCTGAGGTAAGTGCAGGCTGCTCTGGGAAATGTTCAGCACAAGTGACTGCCCCAGCAGGGGTGACAATGCTCAGGGGGACAACACCACCTGAGGACTCTGCTCCTCCAGCATAACCTCCACAGCCATCTCCAGATGGGAAGGAACAAGAGGTTCAGTGTGATTCAGTGGTTCCTCTGCCATCTCTTTCCATATTCATAAGTAAATCTTCTCAAATGATGTATTTTTACCAAGCAGACCTCATGTGGCCCAATATCCCTAAAAGTTTTTATCCCACACTCTTGTTACTGTAATAATTTACAAACTATTTTGAGCAAGCAGTTGCAAACAAAGAGCAAGTTACATTTGCTAAGTTTGCAGACTCCTCCTGTGACAAATAGGGAAAGCTGGCTGACTAGCAGGACTATTTCAATTCTTACATTGTAGTATTCCATTGATTTGAACATTCTTCAGTGCTCACTCCCATCCTCTCCACTACAGCCAGCACGTAAAGGGGCACAGATGTTTTTATGAGATTTGACCAGGTTACCGGGGAATGTTCTCTTCCTCTGCTCCTCTCTCCAGCAGAGCTCTATAACACACTCAGCCAGCTTTACCAGCCACTGCCGCCCTTGGCTTTAGGTTCAGGATGATCTGGAGTTATTTTGCATTGCTTGTTCTTCCTGAGAATTATTGAATGGGTCGGGAAGTTGCCCTGAGCACCTACAAGCCCTCTCCTTATGGTTTGAAAGTTCTCTTTTGCAGCCTGGGATCTGCCAGGCATGAAGCTCTGGGGTGTTGGGACCTTTGGGAGAGGCTGAGCCGTGTTCAGGGCGCACAGCCCGGGGAGCACGAGGGGGCAGGCACTGATGGTGGGTGCCCACCCTGAGAGCAGAGATGCTGGGTGTCCATCCTGAGAGCAGAGATGCTGGACTGGCCACCCTGAGAGCAGAGATGCTGGGTACTCTGAGAGCAGAGATGCTGGGTGCCCACCCTGAGAGAAGGTCTGGCCTGAACTGCAGCCCCCAGCACCTGCTCAGTGATGAACTCGCTTTTTGGGCTGCCAAAATAGCCCCAGGTGGGAGGCACATGCGTCAAAGTCTAACACAGATGTGTGCTGAGCTCTTCTTTCCTCCCTCTTCAGTCATAGCTGAGCACATTTTAAGCTCAAGGCCCAGATTTTAAATTTACTTTTTTATTACTCACACAATTAAACAATGGAAATTCGTATGGGTTAAAAACCCCCAACACAGCACCAAACAAGAAGGGCATGTGCACATTTGGGTGTGCCTCTAAGCAGAAAGAGAAATCCCCATTTCTCCTGGGAGTTCAAACAATGTCCCAAAATTGGGTTCAGGTGCCCAGCATGGGTTATCATTAATGCAGAACACTGCATCCTCCAAAGGAATGAACTGCCTTCAAAGAGAGTAAAACTGCTGATCCAAGAACCAGCACCAGCTGGCACCCAGCAGAATGTGGGGAACATCACACGCCAAGATTTCCCCACTGACACAGAGATGGGCTCCCAAGGCTGTGGGTGAAAGGCCTAACAGATTTAATTAGAGATGAGCTTTTTCTGAGTACAGTGGGAAGGATTTGAAGGACTGGCCTTCAGCATGACAAAGAGCTGAAATACATCATCAACCCAGGGCACAAGCAAATGAATTGTTCCCAGAAATTTCCTTCCAAGAGATAACACTAAGGATGAGACAGAGGTTTTCTTTGGTTTTCCTTGGACAGTCACACTGATGTCAGGCTGCCCCAATGGCAGCTCAACCACCAATTTATTTTCCACAGGCTTTCATACCCTGAGAACACATAAAATCAATTAATTGAGGAGCTGGATGTCCTGTGAGATCAATGCAAAGGTATCTGCTGACTTCCCTGAGTTTTACAGCTGGTTCTTCAATTCCTTGGCTGTACCACAGTGAATATTGTTTACAAGGCAGGACATATTTTTAGTTTATAAATGCAGCTCTTCTCAATATGACATAATTTTGGAACATTTACATGGGGAAAAAAAGCCAGTGCACTAAATCACTGCAAATCCCCACAGAAGAACAAGATGGATGTCTTAACATATTCCCCTTACCTTGGTGTTGTAGTAATGAACACTTCATTTCAAACACAACCCTTGTTCTTGGGAAACATTTGGCATTGTGGTTAATGAAATCAGGTTTTTTTCAATATAAATATAAATAATCTAAATAGAAATATACATAAATAGAAATAATATAAATATAAACATTAAGATGAAATTAGATGCATAAATAAAAATATAGATATAACTATAAATTTATATATATAGCAAGAGAGGATGCCCTGATTTATTTCACGTGCACAAATTGGTCCAACCCTGTTTCTCCAACGTTTGTGGAGGGATTAATTAGAAAAAAAGGTGGTGGATTCAGAGGAACCTGGAGAGCCCCCACAGCCAGCAGAGGTTACAGAACATCCTCCAGAGACGCCTGACAGGACATTCCTGGCAGCCTTTGCCCCTCTGCTGCTGCCCTGTGGCTGAGCCAAGAGCCTTCACACGCTCTGAAGCTGAGGGGCCCAGAACTGCTCACAGTGCTCGAGGAGAGGCCCAGCAGTGCTGGCAGCAGCGGGGTGATCCTCACCTCAGAACGCTTCCAAAACACAAAGGGTTCTCTAGGCTGCAGTTCAATATTATTACAGCGTGTATTTTCATGGCATTTCCCATCACTTTTCTCATTTATCTCATTCTTCCCCCTGTGACAGAACTGCATATTCTATTAAAAACAGTGGGAAAGATCAATAGAGGTTGAAAAATCCTAAAAGCTTGGGGTTTTTGCACAACTTCTGTGCAAGAATTTTAGCTGGATTTATCTGAATTTTTGAAAAGATTATTGGACTCTTAAGATTGCTCTTATCCTTATATAGTTACCTCTGCCCATGGATAATCAGAGAAATTTGTTAATTGATTTTTTTCACACTACTCAGATATAAATTGTGGCAATCAGGGAAATATTCTGAATGCAAAAAGGAGTTTTAGTTAGGAGAGCTCTGTGAAGCCCAGCAGGCACCTTGCTCAGGGCACCCTGCAGGTGAGAGCAGCCTCAGCCCTGGCTCAGGGCCCACATGTGCTCCCTGCCCCAAAAACCACTACAAATTTACACTCAGCTCAACTCAAGCCCTCCTGGGTACCAAAGAGCTGTGGTGTCTCAAAGCTTTGCCAGTGCCCCACACAGAGTGTTTCCAACATCTGGGTGATCCCAGCTGTGCCCCAAACCCAGCCTGGCCCTGGCTGGGCTCCCCTTCCAATGACCCCCATGAACAACGAGCATTTTCTCCCTTCACCCCCCCAAAACCCCCACAGAATTCATTTCAATTCCTGTGTGAAATGGAATCAGGGTGTAAGAGGTCACTCACAGAAAGATGATTTTTGCTTTCAGGATCTCTTTCCATTATGCTAATTCCAAACCTGAGGTCCATGACCATTATTAGCCCACACTCTTTATTCCTGTAATGCTGTGCAGCAGGGCATTAAAAAGCCTGCCAGCTAACGTTGTCAGTGTGGGCAAATAACAAAACTAAAAAAGCATCTTTAATAATGCTACAATGATCAAAATTCTGGTCAGGACTGTAGATTATATGCAGTCACTAGAGCAGCATCAAGCCATTCAGCAAATCTTTAGTTTTTCTCATCTCTCTGCCCCTGTGTTGGTTTGGGGTTTTAATTTTGAGACCTTTTCTTTTTTTTTTTTTCGTTTGTTTGTTTGTTTTGGTTTTGGTTTTGGTTTTGTTTGTTTTGCTTTGGATTTTAATTCTGTTTGTTTTTAATGAATCCTTTTTTTCTAAGAATTGTAAAAGATTCTAAATTTGTTTCTCACCTCGCATTATTTAAAGGAACAGAGTTTAGTTACACTCTGGGCCTGTAAATAAGTGACAATCAAATTACTAGAGAAAAGCTTCCAGATAACATCCGTACAAATATAAATTCTCAGTTTTAAATTCTCTTTGACTGAAACTTAGTCCATATTTTCTTAAAATAAAGCATTTGCTTAAGCTTTAATTCTGTATCAGGCAGTGACAGAGAATTCTGCAAGTTTAAGGTTTGTCCCTTATCCAGGGCTTCTTTCAGGATTAGAGGCCTAAATTTGCAACTCCAATATCAAAGTTGCAGCTGCTCAATTCCATTTCTATGGGAGTTACTCACCTGAAGTGCAAATCCACGCTGGGGAGGCAGCTCCAGTGGAGGAATGTCCACCAATGCTTCCAGCTCCATGGAATCCTCAAAACCAGGGACAGGCAGGCTGTGAGGAATATGTCTGCACACAAAAAGGGTCTGGTTTTATCCTCAGACACAGCTTTGGGTAATCTTGAAAAATGTGGAAATAGCCTAATGAATTGTGGTTTGTTATCCTGGGATTGAACTGCTCAGAAGTGGTAAAATATCAATTAACATTTGCAGTGCTGATTGTGTGTGTTGGCCCTTTGTTCCCCTCTGCTGGCCTGAGGCAATCCAAAGGCAAGAACAATTTCCCAAGTTAGGAAGAGGGATGGAACACATTAGTAATAAGGTCAAGATTAGAAAGATTGGAATAGAAAGAAAAGATTGCCAAGAGAGCTTGCAAAAAAAAAAAAAATCCATGCACCAAATATCACCATGATCTGCTGAACACAGCAATGCACTTTGGGTGGTTGAATTTTGTTTTGTGACAGTGAGTTAGAAAGGAATACACCAAAATATAATTTTCTTAAAAGGCATCAAGAGAGGGAATTATACAGATCAGTCTGTGGCATCTCAAGAATTTATCTTGGATGCAGAAATATATTTAAATAGAGTGGCACCAGCTGTATCCCAGTGCAAGATGAGGTGAGAAATTATAAAAAATAGGAAAAAAGCCATCTTCCCTTCCAGTTTGAGTGAAATGTCTCCTAGACTAAATGAAGGGAGGAAGGGAAAAAGCCCTTGGATAAGTTCAGATTTCAGAACAGGTATCTTTGGGGGTTTAGGGAGCTGAACTTCTGGAAATCGTTATTCAGAGTATCCCATGGCTCTGAGAACCCACGAGGGCTCATCCTGACCAAGAGCAGGAGAAATCACAGCGCTGTCACCTCATCCTCCCTCAGGCAGAGCCACTCCTGCCTGCTCCTCTGGCTCCAAGCTCAGGAAGCACTCATTAATGGGGATAATGAGCACTGATAAAGCATGTTTAGGAAAAGTGATGTGGGGGATGCCCAGGTTCTTCAGCACTGAGCTGGATTTTGAACCCTGACAAAATCTCAAAAGCCAAATTTATGAACAACTCTCTGCAGCCAAAACA
>NW_005054445.1:733923-757108 GCF_000277835.1 Geospiza fortis
AGGAGCATTACAGCCAAACCTGAAACCCATGGTCTCACCTGGCACCTGCCCTCCCTGTGAGATAATCCTGCTTCACTCTGCTTGAGACAGAGCAAATGGGGCTTCAGTCTCTTGAAGAAATCAGAGCATGTACCAGGATGGCTCAGCCTGGCCTGCGCAGCCTTTCAGGGATGCTTTCCTCTCACACCTGGGGACACCAGCACTGAGAGGGCATTAAAAGCTCATTTCCCCTGCTGTAATACCATGGTCTCTAAGAGGGACTCATCCAGAAATTAATCAGCTAAACTTATAATCAAGGTAAATCTATGCAAGAAAACCCCAGAGGGCACACAAACTGCTAAAAACTGATTTTGCTGGAGCTCCCTTCCTAATTGCTGAGATGTTCCTACAATAAACCTTTCCTTGCTACTAACACTGAAAACCAATTATGAAGACAGACACTGTAGTAGTTTCTCCCTAAAATTTTACAAGTTTGTGGTTTGGGTTTTTTTCCCCATCCCACAAATTTACAGAGTTGTTCTTGTGAAGATAAAAAGGCAGGATGAGTACCTGAGACCATTCGTTTTGGTTGAGAAAATAAAACCCAATAAATTCCAAATACATGATTAAAGCGAGATGTAAGGAGACAGGTGAGAAAGGGATGCTTTAGGTTTGAAATACCAATTCAACTGAAAGAACAGGATTGCCATGAAAGTGTGTGACACCTTCCCTTGCACTAAGTTCCTGAGGGACATATGGGGGTTTTACAGGGCTTTAAAAATTTATTTATAATAAATTTACTGTTTACTGACGCAGTCTGAAAGGTTTCTGACAGCAATCTTTCAGTTTATTTACACAATGAATAGCAATCTAACTTACAATATATACTTTCAATCCTCCTTATCCATTCTTCCAGAAATCAAAGTCTTCAGGTTTTGCTTACACCGTTTTTCTCCTGAAAACTCTGGAAGCTCTCAGCTAATTAGCATTGATGTAAGGCTGTCTTGTTTCTGTAAATGATTTACAAGATGTGCTCTGATTGTTCTTCAGTACCTGATGCATTCCCTTCTACTCAACCCCGTTTAATGCATTTCAATAAAGGCACGAAATTATCTCCCCAGGAATGTGACTCAGCCAACAATGTCACGCACTGTAACACTGAAAGTTTTTGCTCCATTCTGCACTGCTTAATTATAAATGTTTTTTTCTAATGGATGCATTTTGGAGACTAATGAAGAGAAGGGATTCATTTCTCACAGAGGGTGACAGCAATCATCCTTAGGTGTTGAGCAGACATCTATAAAATCAGTTAGCAACAACAGGGCTGTGAAAAGTTTATAGGAGAGGCTTTTACAAATTATTGTCTGTTGTAGCTGCCTGTTTAAAAGATTCCCCAGCTCAGATGTATTCCAGGCAGCCTTTTAAGGACAGAGAGGTTTTCTCATTGACACAAGCACACAGATCTGACACACAACTTCCTGGCCAACACATGGAGCAAAAGATGTTTTGGCAGATGTGACCCTTTGAAACGAGGAAGAGCTTAAAAGAAACCACCCTAAAAGCAGATCTGGTGATGGTGGCCAGATGTAATTGGCATCCTGATGCTGAAGGATCACTTTTGTCTGAATTTGGCAAAAATAAAAAGGCTTACATTTTTTAAAAAATATACCAATAAGTGAAAGAGAAAGGAACTTGTAGAGGCAAGGTCTCTTCTACCATCAAAAAGAAATTGTTCATGGTTTTGAAGGATCAAATGCTGGATCTAGCAGCAATGCTGGGAACCTGTGAACTGAAGTTTCCTGGGGGATGGATTTGGTTACAAAACCTTGCTTTGGGCAACTGCTCTAACCAAGATTGTTGTTAGCAGGTCTAAAATGCAGAGGGAAATAAGGAATAACCAATTCCCCGGACTAAAAGTGGCTGAACAGAATTTAAAAACTTCAGACCAGCAAAATTTATGGTTTTAAACCTGGTTTAACACATTCTAGAATCGTGATTATTAAAGTTACCATGGCCCATGTTGCCAGGGATAATAGTGCTTTATGTCCTGTGCCTGTGTTCCCAAATCCTGAGCTAATCCTCATGCCATGCCTTGATCCTGTTTTATCAGCAAGAAGCATGCTTCAGAATTAAATGTATTTGCCAAATCTGAATCTGTCACCACCAGCAGATCATCTGTCTGTCACAAAAAACCCCATAAATCTTACAGTGAATATTTCTAGAGCATAAACTTGATACAAAAATGAATGAAAATATTATAAAAAGACATGTAGGCTGGAGCACCCACTACTATGTTACTGCCACCTTACATTCAGTAATTGGTGGTTTACAGGTACAGATCATGTTGGGGATAAAACCCATATTTATTTACTCTTTGAAATGTGTTTTTAACATGTATTGATCGAGGCATCTCCCTTCCTGAAGCAGGAGGGCTTAGACTATAACAAAAGCACATATTTATATCCTGGTAATGCCCTATCACTGCACAGACTAAGCAAATAACCAGCTCTCAAATCTCCAAGAACAAGAACTGGTGGGGTTTACAGGCAAAGCTCTTAGGAGGAGTCAGGGAACAAGAGAAACCTCAAATCCCAGAGCAGAGCACGGTGTGATCAGAGAGCAGCACATCCATATCCAGGACACAGACCAACAACCCCTTGTCAGGAGGCTCAGGAGAAGCAAATGGCTCTGTGCTTCTGCTGACAGGGCACAGGCAGGGCCAAGGCACAGCTCTGCCTTAGGAACAGCAAGGCAACGAGGGACCAGCTCCATTTCCAGCCCAGCACCCCAAAAGTGTCACCACAGGGTGTCCAATCGCTGACAAATCCCTACACTGCAACTGCAAATAAAGTACTGCAAAGTTATTGCTGTGGCCTCAAATACATATTTATGAAGGGAAGTAAAGAAAATAATACATCATCGCTTTTCAAGAGGTTTTATAGCAACCCCTTATCCCATTAACCTCTGGTAATTTATAACAAGCTGTCATATCATTAACACAATATGTCAATAATTGCTGCCACTACATTTCCAACCCTGTACTCACAGTGTTCCCCACTTCAGCAAGAGGGATGATTAATGAAGCTTTTGCACAGCCTCTGATACTTGTATTTATCTTTCAGCAAACACTGAGTTCAGTTGATCACAGCACATGGGAAATTCACTTTCTTTGGCATCAGCTGCCAAGAGAACCAGGATGGCCATACCTGGAAAGTTATTTCATTTCATAGTAGAAGGGAAAAGGAGAATAAGAATCAAATGCTTGCCAAGGTCTTTTAAAACTCACATTTCCTCATATAACTGTTTTCTGTCAAAACAAACCTTCATTCAAAAATGAAACTAGCTCTCTTCACTGGAGAAATAACCTTCACTATGCAAATAAATTCACTTTCCCAACCTTGCAAACAAATGCTCCCAGAAAGAACAAAAATAGTGAGAATCCCATTAGCAGCTTTGCTGCTCCTTGCACCCAAACCCCCAATAGCTGCAACAAAAGCATCAGGAGCAGAGCAGAGCCCATGCTGAGCACTTGGGAAAGCCAAAGTGGGATCAGTGTTATAGCTCAGATCACTCAGTGATTACTTGAATTAACAGAAGAGCCAAGCGAGTCACAGCTTCTCTCCTCCTGTCTGTCCCAGCAGAAAAGGAGATTCAGGTACTCTGCAAAATAAAAATGGAAAATCTAAACAAATACTGAGATTTCCTTATTACAGCTTTTCTCCTTTTCCTTCAAGGGCTGAATTTTTAAGTCAATTGAGAGACAGATCTGTTTTTCATAAAGCTGTCACATTTTTTTTGTATTTTGGGGGGTATTTTATGTTGCTGTGAGATTGCCCAGCTTCATTGTTCCTTTGGAGCAATGCACTATTCCCAAATTCAGATTCTCATGTTCAAACAGCAGCCCTGCCACAAACCAACCCATGCCAGTGCTTTAAGCAAAGCAGCCCTCCAGAATGAGCCCTTCTAGATGAGGTTCCATGTTTGAGGAAATTCAGAATATGTCATTGGGCTCTGCTGCAAGGAGCTCAGATGCAGAATAAAAAGCCAGACCCATCAATGCCATGAACTACCCTGCCAGCATGGGGAGCAAGGAAGGCATGAAAGCACATGTCTGTGCATTCCCAAATTCAGTGGCACACCAGGCTTTTCTGCAACAGGAAATGTCAGCTTGAGAAAAGCTGTAGGTATGAGAATATCTCATTAATAGCTTCCTTCTTTACTGGGACATTTAGCATTTTAAAACACATTGTACAAGCAACAATCAGATTTTACACCCTGGTGTTCAAATATCAAGAGGAAACAAACTCAGGTTTAAAATCTAAATATGATTTTTACTGTGCAGGTGCTGGTGAAATGCAGATCTTTGAAGGAAAAGAACATCACCTACATGAACATTATTTCCCCCTTTGTTGACTGTTCTCTGGAGAATGTCTACAAAGTTTTTATTCAAACTTCTATGAAACACTGATTTAACAAAACAAAAACTAAACTCCCAAATCACCCACCTCAGAAGCACTGGTTCAAAATTCCTGCCTAGAGGCCAAATGTTATTGATCCATTTAGTGACAACATTCATGTGCACACACATGCTTTAGAGAAGATCCTTTTCCAAGGCATTGAATACAGTATCCTAGGTATTTGAGTATTTCTTTGACAGACTTTAAAATACACCAAATTTACATTCTATAAATGTTATTAGAACATTCAAAACATCTGACATTTCTGCAGAAACACATTAATGAAATACTCCAGAGACTAAGACTCGTGTTAAATCAGTCCCCTCAAAGAAAATTCTACATTAAATACATAACAAATACTGTCTCACACAGAAGAAAAACAGAAAAACAATGCTTAAGTCAAAAGCATTTTATTCATTTGCTTTCAAACCCATTTTCTAAACATTAGTATTTGTATCATTTATTGTTTATTCAAAGGTGGTTTTAAAACACTTTTGATCATCCTTGTAGGGCCTCAGATCAGTCCTGCCAGGAGTGGATCTGAGGGTGCTGAAAATGGACTGGAAGGATGAGAGAGTCACTGCAAGCCTTAAATCCAGCCCTGACACTTGGCTGAGGCCTGGGCAGCAAACACAATGTATTTCCAGGTCAGAAACTCTGCAGCCTCTCTCACCTGCTGAGCATTGCTGCAAATTCCTCCCTTCCACAGAGATGAGACTGAGAGCGGAGCAGGAAAGGGAAGCAAAGGCACCAACTGGCCCAGCTGCACCCTGCTGGAGGGTTCCAAAAACCCCAGTTCCACACAGAAATGAGAGCTCCAGCTGAGGTGAGGCTCGGGTCTGCAGAGCAGAGAGTGAGGAGTCAATTCTCACTGCCCAGAGGGGAGGGAGAGGCCAAAACCCCAAGGCAGCCCCAAGGGCAGCCCTGGCTGTGCTGTGGGGCACCGAGTGCCCTGGGAGCCCAAACACACCCCAGGGCTCGCTGCCTTCTCCCAGGCAGCCCCAGCAGCTGCAGGGAACCCCAGCTGCCCCCAGCCTGGATCAGAACCTCCAGTGGAGCTGTGTCCCCTGCTGCTCTAAGAAAGGCTCCCGAGGTGGGGCTGCACCCAGAACATCCAGAGACCTTTTCTGTCACCTTTTCTGGTCACCTCTGCACAGGGAAGACCCAATAACGTGTTCCTTGTTGCACAGAAAATCCACTTCATGCACTCATCCCCGAGAGTCCTGGCCCAAGCTGGGGGGAGAATATTTCTTCTAAGCTGTAATTTAGAACCTCTCCTGTGTCTGATTGTGGGCAGATGTGAACCTGTGGCAATCAGGGCCCCATCACTTGTACTCATGCAAAAAAAAGAAAATGTTGTACCTGTCAGGTGTTGGCTGCGAGTTCGTCAGAAGAAAATCAGCATGTTGTCCCAAATTCAAGGAAGATATTTAAACACATTCTATCTCAATTAGCCAGACCATTCTGACACCCACAACAGGTCTGACAGAGACAAAAAGGGTCTATTTTCACACTGGAGGAGGCAAGCCTCCCCTCACACCACCTGTGCACTGCAGAACACATTTGCTCTCATTTCCAACAGCATGCAAAGAACTTTGAAACAATTTGTAAAAATGAGACAATTCAAGTTCATTTTTTCATATAAAAATAGCATCTCTAAACATCTTGCTACTGCATATGAGAAGAATGCATGAAAATTATGCAAAAAGTAGGATGGAAAATCAGCATTAAGCATTGGAACCTGTACCCCCCAATTCCGACAGTTCTACTACCCCAACCAGTCTGTTCCACAAAGTCAGCTCAGAGTGCAAAATCCACTGGGAAGCTAAATTAATGTCTCTCATGGCATTGGAACTGGAGATAGATAGATAGATAGATAGATAGATAGATAGATAGATAGATAGATAGATAGACAGACACATATATATACATATATACATATATATATTGAATAAAAGAAGTAATTTAAGTAAGCATGCTTAGATGTTATGAAGTCCAATTGCTCTCAGCTTGGAAACCTGGATGTTTGGTGTTCTTTTTAAATTCACTGCAACATATCTGTATTGACAAAGAAAGGAAAAAATCCAGAATTTCCCTAATGTAGTTATGCTATAAATCAAAGCAATACAAGAGCCCTATTACCTCCCAGAATGTCAGTGCCAGCCCTCCTGCACCCCTCACCTTCCACGCCTGTCCTGAAACCCACAGGACAGGACAAACCCCCCTGCAGTAACTGAGGTACCAGGAGGTACCTTTGAGGACAAACCCCTCTGCAGTAACTGGAGGTACCAAATTCCCACTTTTGGGAAGGAGGGGCATTGCCATCCCTGTCCTGAGGCTCTCCCTGTGCATGTGCCCCTTCCCTGCTCTGCCTGGGAGCACCAGACTGGAGCCAGGCTGTCCCAGTGACCCTGAGCTAAGGGCAGAGCTTGTACAGCTGCTCAAGAACAAACCAGCATCTTATTAGAATCTCTTTTGCTGAGAATTGTGTGCATTTAGCATCACCTTGTGAAGCTCCTCTGCCCCTCCCAGCCTTTCACCATTTTCCATGCCTGCTTTTGGGGCTAAGGTCATCAAGGGACTGCCTTAATTATCTGCCAGCACTCAGCACTGGGATGCCCACCCACACACTGCACCTTCAGTGCAGTGCCACAGGATTTCTGTTTTGCTTTTTTTCAGGTTTACAGAGCAAAACACATGAGTTTTTGCACCTTGCAAATATTATAACCTGACAGAGAATATCCCTCTGCTGGAAGCTGCCAGCTTTTCTCCCCCAGACCTCCACCACACTTCTGAGCCCACTTCAGAAGGTGTTCTGTGTTTGTGTGGATCATGGTTTTGTACAATGGCCACAAGAACTGTGTTTATGCAAACAGAAGAAATTTGCCAGGTAGAGGCAAAATAGGACAGGAGCGTGGCACAGAGCAGGGTCTATTTCTGTCTTTTCCCACTAGCAGAGCCCACATTTCCTGGGCAGAATGACAGCTTCCTTTAACACCAGCCAGCCTGAGTTTTTAATAGGGAGCTGTAATAGCTGTTAACCCCCAGGTCACCTTCCAAGCAAGGAATCCATAAATGCTTTCTAAAATAACAAAATCATGCTTGAACAGGATTGTGTACTCGACATATCAATGCTCTGATATAAAATAACTGCTACTTAAAATAGACTATTTCTCCTCATAACTAATAATTATTAATTAGATATTTAGTATTTCACTTTATGGCAGCAAGCCCCAAAACCTAAGCGGTCATTTGAGAGCAGCATCACCCCTTCCAGATATTTGGTGGAAAATCTACTTACTGTGTGAAAAATATTTGCTTTTTCTTTTCTTTTTATAACTGTTCCCCTTTCAGATATCATAAGCAGGAAGCTTGCAAGGCACAGTATGTGAATTATCTTGAAAAGAGGCTGTCATCTTAGGTTTATGGAAATGGAGTAAATCTGCAGCTTAAACAGAACGAGAATAATGACTTCCTTTATATTCCTTCAGCATAGCCTTAAGAGCAAACACAAATCATCTGGGTGATATTTCAAAATCAAACTGAAATACAGGCTATATGTTGAAGCCATCATATATTGAGAGGCTGGTGCTGTTCTCTGAAAATATGATTAACCAGGTTCAACAAGTGAGCAAAGAGCCAATTAAACAAATACAGCTTTCCCTGCAAGTTCTACTTGCTCAGCTGGGCTATTTTCACCTCGGATTAGAATTGCCATTTCCATGTCACAGCTCAGCAAAGGCACCAGGTTTCAGGGCAGGCACAGCCAGCAGGGCTCCAGAATTCAGGAGCTGACAGCTACTAAACCAAACCTCTGGTGGCTGCCAGAATTGTCTGGTTAATTGGGATAGAATTGGTTTAAAATATCTTCCTTTTATTTGGGACAACATGATGGTTTTCTTCTGACAAACTCGCAGTCAACACCTGACACCACCTCAGGGACTGGACAGAGCAGGGTCTCTCTTACTTCCTTTAAGGACTGGGACCTGAAATCTCCAAAAGAGGCTCAGTACTGAGCACATGGCTGAAGAAAGGATGAATGTTGTGCTGCTTTTCAAAAAAAAAAAAAAACCAAAAACTTTAGTGCAGTTCAGCTGCACAACAACGACAGAACAAACCTTGGGTTACAGCTATTAGGAACACATCTTGATCTTTAGGAAATAAAAAAGCTGTCAGGGTCAAAGATACACAGAATAAGGTACCTGACAGCCAGTGGTGCCTCCCTGTCCCTCAGGACACTGGGGCCTCCCATCACCAAACATTCAGGACAAGCTGGAGACAACACAAATTCCCTCCCCTGTGGTTTTCCCTTTTGTTGTCATAGCAGCAAGGCTTCTGGTCCTTGCAAACTTGGACTTGTTGCTCCAAAATAAACATAAATAACATATCTGCTGCAAATATAAAAGAATTGACAAATAGCTGCTTAATGAACCACATCCAGCAGTTCATAATTCCCCATTAAGAGCCTAATAAAAACCACTTATCTCAAAGTGGCTTCACTGCCTGATAAAGACATAACCAGAATTCTTCTGGTACACTCAAAAGCTTCACCACCCTCAAGGTATCCCACAGTGGTGGGCTTGTACATACAGCACCAATTCTGAAAAATGCCATTTAAAACGTGTTTTCAAGAGAACACTTCCTGCCACTTTAGAGATGACACAGGGAGCGTTTCTCATGCTTTCCCATGCAAGGAGAGAATTTGCATTGCTTGAGGTGATTTCCACTTTGAAAAACTTTTAAATCACTGAGGAGATGTCCCCAGACAAAGATTTTTACATCTTTGGGTAACTGCTTTTCCTTTGAGAGTTTTCTTGTTATTGTGTAATTCCCCTTTTGAAGATTTGCATATTGATGATGGAGTGCCTTTGAAGATTTCCACATTGTTGGGATGGGAGCAGCCCTTGGAAAAAAGCTTCCATCCTGGAAGATCTACCTCCAAAATAATGTGTACCAACAGGGTATTTCCCTCTCAAAAACTGTGTCGTTGCCATCTTCATTTAGTGACACAGAATGTTCTTAATGCACACAAAGCTCTCACTTTGTAAAGCTCCCGGAAAACAGATCACAAAAAACCTGAGTTCTTTGTCTCCAGAAGTTCCAACAAGAATTACCAAAGAGAAAACAAGGAGCTGACAAAGTGTTATCAATTTTCTCCTGCCAAACAATCATGGTGTCACTCCTGCAGCAGTGCTGGTGGGGAGAGGAAAGGTCCCACGTGGGCTGGAACTGGAGCTCTGTGCTGGGATCCTTCAGGACAGCAGCACTACAAGCCCCTCATTTAGGTAATATCGCCCTAAAACAACCAAATGTTGAGTTTTGGTTGTATTTGCTTTTGTTCTTTTTTTAAGACACTTTTTTACTTCGTCAAACCAACCCATTCTAAACCACCAGATTTTAGCAAAAAATGCAACAAAATAATTTGGCAAGCTTGACTTAACAACCAAACTACACCCAAAACCCAATTTGCAAGATGCTTTCCAGTTCCAATTAAGCATGAGTGTCCACTAACACTTCCAAGTGGAAGAACAGCCAGGAAAAAAACTGGTTTTTTTAGTATTTCATTATGTAGCTAACATTCTGCACACAGCAGTTAAATCTTCTGGCTTGCTCTATATGCCAACAAATAGAACAGTTAGTGGTGTGAGAAACTTTTATCATATACTCTTGTGGAATTCTGAAGTATTCATTTAACAAAATGCAAGAGAATTCCCAAGCCATTACAAAAATATTAATTCAATGTATATACAATGCATTGAGCCAGCCTCAAGTCAGCAAACCCTGAAATAAGTCAAAGTTGGTGACAGGACAATCTTCTGAAGAACCCTCAGTATCCTGAGGTCCAAAATAGCCCAGCTGATGTCAGAGTCACGTTTTCAAAGCCTCCTAAAAACCAAATCTGGATGTTTTCATTAACAGAAATGAGGTTTGCAGCCATTGGCTCTGTTGGATATGGAGAACCTGGAGTTTCTCTTTCCACACCTCCTGAAATAAAAGAGAATTCAGCCACTGTCCTTTTGAGAGGAGGAAAAGGACAAAAGCCACTAATGCAGAACTGGAGAGGGGAGGAAGTGGGAGGAGGAATAGCTCCATCAAGAAAAGGAGGGATTGAAAGAGTTTGATCTGTTGATTCAGGAGAAAATGAGGATTATGATCTCAACTGAAGCAAATATCCTGGGCAGGTTTATTCATAGTGATTTTCAATAAATCACTACAGTTGTAAGTTAATTGCTATGAAAAATAGCATTATTTTTCCCATGCATGGCCATGAGATGGTTTTGTCCCTGTAAGCATGAGCTTGGCTGTCAGGGATAATTTCCTGAAAGCCTCTGAAGGTTTCCTATGGCAATACAAAAGCAGTCATTCTTAGGGAGCAGGGCAGGGCAAGGGAAGGGAGAGAAATGAGCATTAACAACCTCCATTCATTAGCAGGAAGCTGCTAAAGGCTGGCAGTGATTAATCAGATTAAGTAACTATTGACCAGCCACAATTAAAAAATATTTAGTGGCCTGCTCCAGAAAGCTGGAAGGAGATATTTCATCTGCTCTCATATAAATTAATTTCCTTGGTTTAATGCAGCGTGTTTGACCTTTAAGCCTAAAATCTGGATTTTTTAGTACTATCTCCTCAAGTTCATGTCAAATTATTTAAATAATATTATTTGAAGACCCCAGCCCATCGCAACCTTGAAATGGACTCTTTGAAGAGATTCTCCTGTGGGAAGTTTCAGTCTCTTTTTCCTCCAGCATCTTGAACTTCCACCATTTCTCACCCAGATATTTCCTCAACTTTCAAACTAACACAGCATATAACATTAGTTTTAAATGGCTGCCCACCAAAGCTAAGATCTCTACATAATTTCTGGCAAATCAGAAATTCAGTTTCTAATAAAGCCTCAAATCAAGGTAAAGCACAACAAGAACTCCTGGAAATGCTCCACAGAGCTCCAGTTTCTCTTACTTGGACCTCATCAGTCAGTCAGAAAGCAGATTTCTGGTTTCTAACAAAATGTTCCTCTTCCAAGAAAAGAAACACTGAAAAAACCCAAACAAAAAATCAAAACAAACAAAAAACAAAACCAAACCAAAACACCCTACAAAAACAAACCACCCCACAAATAAAAACAACAAAAAAACCCACAAACAAAAAAACCCAGCCAACCAAAAAAAAACCAAAACCCAAAAAACTACCAAATCCACCAAAAATACTTACCAAAATCAACCCCTCCCCCCAAAAAATGAAACAACAGATGCAAAAAAATTCCCACAAAGAGCCAAAAAAATTCCACAAATAAATAGCCAACCAACAAAGCCACAAGAAAAAAAAACCTCAAAAATCTGAAAATACACATTACAGATAACTTTGGCCCTGAAAGTCAGTTGAGATGGCAAAAAGAACACTTCTCTTCTGTTGTGCTTTCATTCAAATTTTATTTCCAGCACATTTCCCCAGTGGGGGCACAGACCTGTCCTGGACAGCAAGAGGTTCTGCTCAGCCCAACAACCCCACAGGACAAAGCTTCTCAAACACCTGGGCAGCTGTCAGCAGCACCTCCTGACAATTCCCTGGCACAGCCAGGGGTAAAAACCCCAAACCCAAAAATACCAACAAACACAAGGCCAGAGAGGTGTCACCCAACACTTATGTCAGGGGAAGGAGAAAAGCAACCCAAATGGATCCTAAAGGCTCCTCCTGACTCCCCAAATCCAAACCATTATCCCCAGTGCAACACCTCACATAAATCACTGCTCACTGCAACCCAAAGCCATCCTTCCAGAAGGACCAAAATTCATGTTTGGGTACGTGCTGACCCCTGAGCACAGCAACACAGCTCCCTAAGGCTCCACAGGTACTCCTGCCATGAAATACCACAGCCTTAAAAAGGGGCCACTTTACACTTTAACCACTGGCTCAGTGCTCAGTTGCAGCAGTTTCAACAGGGCCTACCCCCTCACAGAGGATCACAATGGCATCTTCTGGCTCTTAATTGCTATTAGTCACCTCCAAGGCACAATGGATTGCTCACACGAGTGCCAGAGAGCCTGAAATATGTGAAATTAAGTTTCACTCACTCCAGCAAGGTTTGCAAATGGTACATGCTTTAAGATTCACCATTAGGTCCAAAGCAGACATTGTACCTCTAAAATCCAGGTTATGGGTTAAAGCACCCAGCGGCTGGGCCTGCTCTGAGATACTGCCAGAACACATCAGCGGCTTCACAATTAACATCAAACGTGGGGACGGGCTTCAACTGGCCAGGAAAGCCGGACATCCTTCCAGAATGCCCCTGAATTGCTCCAGGCTGGGCCAGAAGGGCTGGAAAGGCACCCAGAGGAAACAGACCTGGGGGTGAAGTGACAGGGCTGGGCCAGAGGCGATGGCTGTGCCAGCCCGGGGTGACACAGCCCAGGGCAGGGACTGTCCCCCGTGCTGGCCCTGCTGGGCACCTCGGGGCTGTGTCCAGCCCTGGGCCTCACAAAGGGGGACAGGGAGGGGCTGGGGGTGTCCAGAGCAGGGAATGGAGCTGGGAAGGGGCTGAGGGAGCTGGGAAGGGGCTCAGCCTGGAGCAAAGGAGGCTCAGGGGCCCTTGTGGCTCTGCACAGCTCCTGCCAGGAGGGCACAGCCGGGGGGTCGGGCTGTGCTCCAGGAACAGGGACAGGAGCAGAGGGAACGGCCTCAGGCTGGGCCAGGGCAGGATCAGGGTGGATATTGGGAACAATTTCCTCACAGAAAGGGTTCTCAGCCTGGCACGGCTGCCCAGGGCAGGGGGGGAGTCCCCATCCCGAAAGGGATTTAAAATCCATATGGATGTGGCGCTTGGGTTAGTGGTGGCCTTGGCAGTGTGGGTTAATTTAAGATCCTGAAGTCATTTTCCCAGCTAAGCAATTCTGTGATTCCCAAAGGAATTCCCTCAGTGCCGGTAGCCGGCAGAGCCCCTGCTGCCGGCAGAGCGCCCTGGCTGTCCCCGCTGGCAGTGTCCCCTGCACAGACAGAAGGAAGCAGCTGGAGCTCTCTGCACTGTGACCAGCAGCACAAGAGCTCTCCTCAGCTGTCCAGATCCCACCAGGGCATGCATCAGGTAGGTATCCATCTTTTCTTTAGGGCACAGCTCTGTGACGGCCCTTATGCTCGTGTGACAGGACATGCTGTGTTTTGGATTAGATATTGTCACAGAGAATGTTTTAAATAATGAAACCTGCATTTTACAATTTGTTATCCTGAATACATCCAGAAATTTTGTCCCAGCTTGCCCAGCTTTCCTCCCATGTTCAGCATTGCTTTGACAGAACGAAAATTTCATGTCCATTTTTCATACTTTTGAATGAAGCTTGTCCCAGAAATGTTTCTTGGGGTCACAATGGAATTTACACAGGCATCAGGATCAGTACAAAATCACTATGGCAAAGTGCTCCACTGTGGGGAACATGACATTCCTCAGCTTTTCATCTGTTCTGGAAGAAACAACTGATCTGTGAGCAGGCAAGGTTCTCTATTATAAATGTAGGCATTTGGCTATAAAACACTGATGAGTTTGTAGGTATGTTTGATGCAACCACATTTTTCATGGAATTGAGACATTTTTTGGCTCTTCTATTTCACTAAAGATACCCAAACAAACTGCACAAAAGGCTTCATTTCCAGCAAATATTCCAGCCAGCAACTGAAGTGAACATTGCAAGACCCAGCCTTTAGTTCATGCTTTAAAAAAGTTCTTTGGTATAAATATGGATTTAATTATTTTCACCTTGCTTCCTTGTTCCCTTTAGAAATACAAGGCCATGCAGTTAATTATTCACACAAAAATCTCCTCTCCACACAATTACAGAATAATAATTAGGTTTATTCACACATTTGCTTTTTCAGAATTTACAGACCAGTAAGAAATGAAAATATTTGAAGTGAAATTACTTTTGTGCTGACAACTCATAAATTATGGGCCTTCACTTTGAGTTTGGATGACAGAGCACCTAACCTTTCTACATTCCTATTCCAAGGCAGAATCATCTTGAAAATACAGCCCAAGCAGTGAATTGCCTCTTCCACTGAAAATCAGGTGACTTTCATCGCTTGGGACTGAGGCACAGCTTAACAAACTATTACAGAATGGTATCTTTGGTTTTAAATTAAATGTCAAGCACAGTTATACAGTGGTGGAGTAGCCTGGGCTGTCTGGCAGAAGTGCAGCATATTGCATGCAGAACGTCAGGAGATAAGATGGAGAAACGCAGCCAAGCAGAAAAGCTGAGCTGCACAGGGATGAGCCCAGAGCTGGGACAGACAAGCCCTACCACTCCAATTTCCCTCAGTGCTGCTGTCATTCAGCCCCTCCGAGCCCGGGCAGCAAACCTGGCACAGGAGAGGGGACGAGCTCAGAGGGGTTTGCATGGCAAAGGAAAGATTCAGATACAAAAGGAGGAAGCTTCACATTTTGTTACTGAACAAATTGTTAAGGAAAAAAAAATAGAAAAATTAATTTGCACACAACTGATCTAATGTTCCAATACATGAACATTTTTGTAGCATGTGTGGGTTTTGGGGGTTTGGTTTTTTTGTGGTTTTCTTTTTTGTTTGCTTGTTTTGGGATTTTTTTTTTTTTTTTTGGGATTGGTTGGGGGTTTTTTTGGTTTTTGTTTTTTTGTTTCACTTTGTAGCATGTCTTTAGCATAAGGCAAGGAAAGGCACAAGTGCCCTTGTCTACAGGTATGAGCATCACCTTTAGAAGCCCAAAACTTCATTATGCTACTTCTTCATGGTTGGATGTTAAAGCCCTTTTCCAACCTAAGCAATTAGACGATTCCTAGAAAAATGTGCTCAGTGCTTCTGTGTCCCCAGGAGTCCCCTCTGCAGGCCCCAGGGGAGCTCAGCCCTGACCCACCAGACCCCAGACTGTGCTGGTATCTGTTCCCAGGGGTCACCTGGGGGCTGCAGGGACCTCTGGGAGGAGGGAATGGGGCTGTCTCACGTCACACACATTTACAGGTTAGACATAAGCTCACAAACACCTTTCTCTTCTAAGGACATATCCCTGTCCCCTTGGCTCACCCAGAGCCTGAGGGATGAACGCTGGCTGGCTCCTGCTCCCTTCCAGCAGCCCTGCCAGCCCCAGGGTGTCCCCACAGAGAGCAGAAGGTGAACCCTCACTTCCTCACACAGGGCACCATGGCAGGGATTGAGAGCACAGACCCCACAGTGCCAGCAGAGCAAAGCTGTTTATTACACACTTTACCAGAATTTAGAGGTCACTGCATTCGTACAAAATTCTCCACTCTGACCCCTTTGTCCTGGTCCCCTTTAGAAACACAATCCTCTGATTATTCTTCTTAAGCAAATAATGTCCTTTGTTATCTCTTCCACCAGGGAAGTCCTTGTTGCATCTTCCTTGGTCAAAGTGGTCAATGTTAGAGGGACAGAATGACCAGACATGGTGTCTTCACTTCTGTTCCTGCCTTGAGTTTATCTCTCCCTCAGCATTCACTGTACCAGGGCCGCAAGCTCAACTTCTGCAGCTGTCTGATCTCTGAGAGCACACTGCCAGTGCCACCACAGCCCCACCACAGCACAGTGACACTGCCCAGCAGCAAGGGAGAGAACGAGACACAACCCTGGAAACACCCAAAAGACCAGGGGAGAGCCCTGTTATCCATCAGAGAAGATGCAGTTTGTACAACCACAGAATGGTTTGGGCTGGAAGGGAGCTTAAATCCCACCCAGAGCCACCCCTGCCATGACAGGGACACCTTCCACTGTCCCAGGTGCTCCAGCCCCAGTGTCCAACCTGGCCTTGGGCACTGCCAGGGATCCAGGGGCAGCCCCAGCTGCTCTGGGCACCCTGTGCCAGGGCCTGCCCACCCTGCCAGGGAACAATTCCTCATTCCCAAGATCCCATCCAGCCCTGCCCTCTGGCACTGGGAGCCATTCCCTGGCTCCTGTCCCTCCAGCCCTTGGCAATTGTCTCTCTCCATCTTTCCTGCAGCTCCTTCAGGCCCTGCAAGGCCACACTGAGCTCAGCCCAAAGCTTCTCCTGTGCAGGTGAACAATGCCAGCTGTGCCAGCCTTACAGGCCCCAGGAGAGCTGCATTATCCCTTGGATAGGAAAGAGATTTTATATAACATGAGGCAAAGCTGGCACTGAGGTAGTGGCAACACCTCACCTGATCAATGGTCGCTGTCTCTTGTCACCCATCACCACCAGAACCACGGTGTTTATGGCACCACTGAAAGCTCCACTGCAGTGCACAGTGGGAGCAGCTGTATTTTGGCTGCTTTATGGCATTTAGATTTTCCAGCCTTTGTTAAATCTTGTTCATAGGTGTGCCAGCAAGTGATCGAGAGCTTCAAATAACAATCAATAATCCATCCTCCTGATAGCCTGCCTCTATCACAACTTGTGCCATCTGAAACTGTCACATGAGATGTTTTATGCAAAGATAGAGAGTGATTCTGAAAGGAAGTTAGAAATCTGGTGTCATTCTCTAGGCTTGTGCCAGTGGGTGCAATGGGGGATTTAATCAGCCCACCAAATAAAAATGAAAGTTTCATGTGGTCGTGACTGATCCACACAGATTTCATTCTCAAGAGGCAGCAGAGCAGTTTAAAAGTTTGAACCATACAGCTTTTATAGGTACAGTTAATTTGTGACTTTTTACTATGAAAACATTTTAAACACCTGTCATTTTTAACTTATGAAGTTATTATCAGGCTCAGCTAACAACAGAATACTGCATATTACTGCATTAATTAGTAACCCATTTTCTCAAAAGGCTGAATTTTTTAAGAACATGACAATAAGCTCTTTCATCTTCTTAAACTTTCAGGATCCAACATTGACAATTTCATTTCCAAAAGTCACAGGTGACAACCTGCTGCCCCCTCAGCTGTGCCTGACACAGCTGCCACTGCCCTGAGGATCTCAGCCAGGTGCTGAGGTGTTGCTTGTTCAACCACTGCAGTTTCTAACTGGAGTCAGTAGCTATGATATTTTCAGGCTCGAGCTCAAGTTAATTATCTATTTCATGAAGAAAAGCTGATAAAGAACTCTGAGAACTCTGATTCCACTTAGCAGCAAACCAAGAAACACTTTGCACTGCCAACCATCCCTCCACTGGGTGGTTTTGTGTTCACATCCTATGATGAATTTATTTTAACCCCTCCTGGTCTCGTCAGCTTCAGTAGAACATTTGCCTGTGTTAGAGATATGTGAGCAGGACATTTGCCTTACTCTGCTTTAGGCATCCTGGCTTACTTTTACACCCATAAATTATAGCCCATACATAATTTACTGCATAACACATCACTGTTGTCTAATTAGATTGACCTGTGTAAATTAGATCTATAAAGTCTATGTCTGGCTGTTATAAAACATTTTAGAGCTATTATCATAACAGTCTTGATTTTTCAGAAAATGCTCAAGCCCAGAAACTTTTCTACAAACCCTCACTGGAACTGCCAAAGCAGAAGGAACGACACTGGCTTTCAGTGAGGGTTGTATGCATCATAGAGCAGCCACCTGAAAATCATGGAGAAAGCCCAGGTAACCTTTGGGGACGTGCCTTGAAGCAATGTGCTTTTCAATGACATTACAATAGAAGTGATGTGATACCCAATGTCAATAAAGGGGAAGGAAGCTCTTTTCCTGAGACTGAAAAGAGAGCTGAAGTCAGCAGCAGGTTGACTTCCTACTCACCAGAAGGTTTCTCTTCCCACTGCTCACCAAGGAGAACAAGCCTTGGAAGAGATCCCAAGCACTTTCTGAGAAACATTTAATTTAATAACTCCTTCTGACACAAGGGGCTCACATAATTGACAAATAAAAGGGATGGGAGCGAGACTGAGAATTGATATTTGTGCCTGCTGTCTATACCTAAAAGTATTACTTTAAAACTGTGGTACAAGCATTAAAACCAAGCAAATGTACATGAAAGTCAACCCATCTTAATTCTGAAATACTTTGAGGAAACCTCTGAGGATCTTCTGATAACAAACCATGTTCTTCCTCTTGGCAAAGGGGGATCATGCTTGTAGGAAACTTTTGTGCATCAGGGAACACCAGGAGGTCACTACAAAGGGAACATCAGGCCCTGCACAAATATTTCAGGATCAATAAATTTTCTGAAGCAATCAGGATATATTTAACAAAAAAAAATTCATCCAGTCCCTTCAGGCAGGCATTTTTGCTTCAAGGGAGAAGAAAATTATCAGTTGTAAAAGAATAATAAATCTAAATAAACCACTGCTAAACAGGAGGAGCCCATGAGCAGGGACACCTTCCACTGTGCCAGGCTGCTCCCAGCCCCAGTGTCCAGCCTGGCCTTGGGCACTGCCAGGGATCCAGGGGCAGCCCCAGCTGCTCTGGGCACCCTGTGCCAGGGCCTGCCCACCCTGCCAGGGAACAATTTCTCCCAAATATCCAATCTAGATGTACTCTTTGTCAGTTTGAAGCCATTCCCCCTTGCCCTGTTGCTCCAGGCCCTCACAGAAAGTTTCTCTGGATCTTCCCTTGGGGCTCCTTCAGGCCCTGCAATGAAGTTCAGGACAGGTTATCACACCCTGGCTCAGTTCAGTCTCCTCGCTCTGTCCTCCCTCCATTTTAAATTCTCCTGTGCTGTTGTTCTTCAGCTGAGCACATCAAGAGGCTGCAGGAAGTATCTGCATCTGCTTATTCTCGCTCCCAAAAGGGGTGAAAAATTTAACACACTGCTCTGAGAAACTGAAATGCTGAAAAAATGCTACATAAATCCAATTTTTCTACCTACTTTTATTTCCCCCCCAAAAAGTCAATATAATGATTTTTCTTGAAGCAAACATAGCCCAGGCAGTTAGGGGATAAAGACTTTACCCTTTTTAAGTTAACACCATTCAACTACTATCTCCCTAATAACTCCTGGCTATAGCAGTGACTCCTAGATATATTCACTTAATCCCACTTTATCCAGCAGCCTTGGCAGGGAAATGCAGGCCTGTCCTAAAGACACACGGTGGTAAACAAGATCAATACCTCCTCATTTCTCACAGGAGCCAGTGGCAGGGCACACCACAGTCAGACTTTATTTACATGTGAAGCCCTGACTGAAACCATGAGGTGCTAATGATCCTGCCAGTGCTGCACAGCCCCAGTGGAACCTCAACACACATCCTGTTAGTCCATCATCTGATTATTGGATCCACCAAGAGTGAAACAAGTATTAGAGAGACTTGGGAATGAAAAATTTCACAGAACAGCAAGATGCAGCTGTTGTTCAGGTCTAAAAACACAGCCTAAGTGTACCATAAATTCATTATTTTCTCCTATAAATCTAGAGTTAAAGATTTTAGTAAAGCTTTTCTGTGCTCTAAAGATTAAATTTTACATTTACAACTTTATTACATGACTGTGTATTTGAGCCTGCAGGGTCCAGATTGGTCTGAGGGCACAAGAAAGTTGTTTCACTGTAGGAAAAGGTTCACAAGGGCTCCTCCTCACATGTTAATCACAAAATCACTTCCCACATGTAAACAAAGGAATCCACAATATTTAATCTGCCCCAAGCAACAGCAAGTGACACAAAAGTGGTTCCTAGAAAAAAGGAAAGATTCTACAGTAAAATTAAGTGAGGATGTAATTATTCCAGTATCTTTTGTTGAATTTACTTCAAGATGAAGCCCATAGTGGGAAGAAATTGGTGTTTAAAACCCATTTTCCCTAAAGAAAATCCCTTACAGGAACTTGAGAACAGCTTAAAACTGTGCTGACAGGTTTTAGAAGGTGGATTGATTACATGCAGAGACTTCAAACATCCAGAAGTTGCTACTACTGATGTAGATTTTAAAATTATTTTATTATTGACTCATTGTTCAATTAAAACATCTTTACTCTGCATTTTCAGCCTGAAAATAAAAGCCACTAGGGAGCCACAGCATGAAAGCTAACAATTAGCAACAACAAACTTTTCAAGTGTCTATACCCAAGTCTTGTTTTCAATTAAGAAATCCTTAATGAGGCAGGTTCGGGGTTTTTTCTTTGGTTGGTTTGTTGTTGTTTCAGTTTGATTTTAAGGACACTTTTCTTCCCACCACTGCTATCCCACTCACCACCAGAACATTAGGCTGGACCACATTTCTGCAAAGAAAGTTCAGCTATTCTGAGGACTAATTACAATTTTCAGGCTGAAAATAAGTTTATGTTACTCTCAGTAAACAGCTTTTCATTCTTTAGGGATCACATATCATTACAGTGCTACATCTAAAGGTTAAAATCCAAGCACGCTGCTGGAAAGTTTAAGTGGTGTCCTGAAAAGCCGCTGTCATTATTTATAATGGCTGCCCCAGCTGCAAAGGGTGGTGGATGGCACAAATTAAATGTTTGCTGATAGAAAAACCTTCTGAGATGAAAACAAAGCAAACAACAAACTACAGATGGTTAGGCAAGAATTAATTGAGTGTGCCCAGGACTGAGGCTGGAAGGCTCATACCCCTCCCTCTACAGATTGCCCACAAGTTGGATATTTCTGTTTCCCAGGGATGCCCAGGTATAACCCCTTTGTGCCATGTAAGCAAGATGCATTCTGCCAGCTTTGCCTCTTGATTTCCTTTGGGCTGCACATTTAATTGCCTCATTAGTGACCATTTGTAGCTGTGTCCTTTGCAATCGCTCTTGTATTGAGCACACTTCAGAGCCTGCTGCAGGAACAGCAGCAAGGCTGGGCAAGCACAGGGACCTGCTGGGGAGCAGCAGCCAAGGGCTGATCTCCTCCAGGGAAGGCAGCACAGGCACTCATCTGTGGGCTGGGAGATGATCTGGGGTGCAACTAAACAGAAACGGCCAAGGACTGCAGTTATCATGCTACACAGAGATAAAATCCACCAATCACCTCATCTTTACTTGCAAAATGAAGTAAAACAGACCCATCTTCAGCCATAGTTTCACACCAATGGAGGCAAAAGAAATCCCAAAGCCAAAAAATACCAATTTTTTTTCTCTGTTTTCCTCTAGTTCTTTAACTCTCCTGTAAATGAAAGAGAAAATGATGATCAGGAGGATATTCAGACACTGAAGAGCAATCTAATCCCAACTGGGTTGAACTTCAGCTTCTATTAGTTACATAGAGAGAGCAATCGATTTAAATACCTCTCCACCTCTAACAAATGCATTCAAGCATAACTTATTTGATGAACTGTTCCCCTATCTGAGGGATGCATTCCTAAAAGAGGTATTTAAAACAAACCAAACACCCCCACACCAAACAGCACCAAACAGAAGCATGGGGCGTATGGAAAAAAGCAATGCTAATTATTTCCCTTAACATTCTGCTCCCATCTCTCTTTTCCTTATTATCTGCTTAACATTTAAGCATCCTTAAAGCACCATAAGACTGCTCTGTTTTAGCAACAGGCTCCTTAGACGTTGGGAAATGTTCCGGGGAAACCTCGAGTGTGTTTTGACACACACTGAGCCAGATAAAATGATTCTGCCACTTGTTTACAGCACAAGTGACAATATTATTTCAGAGTCCTAGCAGAAGTGATAGACAACTGGTAGCCTCGGGGGAGCTCGCAGACTTGCAGGCAGCACAGCATTTTGGCACCACCCTCCAAGCTGTGGACACGACTGTCACCTCCCTGATGGCTCTCAGCCACTGCAGGCTCCATTCAGGCCTCCCATCACTGCTCCAAAGATACCCATGCTCTGCCACTTTGAGCTACTCGCCCTTTTTGGTGTAATTTTCACTCTTAAATCAGCCATATTATTTTTTATGCTCTGTTTAGCATTATCCCAGCATGGCAGGAGGTTTGGGCTTTTTCATGCAATAGACAGGGTGTTTGGGATGGTTTACATCAAAAAAAACAGAGTTACTGGAGCAACTTTCTGCAGGTTACTGCTGCCTCTCCAGAGAAACTTAACTCCTGCATTTCAGACTCACTTTGGGGTTTGTGTGTTTGGTTTGAAAAAGGAAAATAAACCAAATTACTTTTGAGCTTTTGAAGTTCCATTTGCACAGCCCAGCATCTCAGAATTTGAACAATGAAATAAATAATTAAAACATTTCTATTTCATAGCACAAAGGGAAAGCAAAGATCTGGAACCCCATTGGAAGGCCTCCAAGTCAAATATGAGAAAGAGCTATTCACAAAGTAAGTATTATTCCTATACTCTTGCAAAGTTGTATAAATTGTTTCTTTCTGGAAATAGCAGTGGAGCAGAGGTAGAGGTAGAACAGCAATGCAATGACTCATGTCATTTTCTGCAGTGATTCATGACATTTCTGAGAATTCAGCTGCAGCTGAGGCCCTCAATCCCACAAATGCAAATTGCACAAATGCAAATCTGACCCGAACCTCCACACAGCAGGTGTGTCCCACCTGGAACACACGAGATACTGTGCAAAACAAGGACTTCTGAACTCAGATGGAAAAACTTGAATTCCTAGAATTTCTTTACTTTAAAAAGGAAAAAAACCTTTTATAATTCCTAGAAACAAGAGCCATTTTTGTCTCGTGCTAATCATTGTGAAAGGTGGCAATTTAAAATGCAAACACTGGAGCACATTTCCATTGCTCCCCTTAAATGTGACAGAAGATAGCATTTGTTTTTCAGAGAGCTCACAGATGCACTTGACTATATTTTTAATAATTTTTCTTTTTTTAAACAAAGAAGAAACATTCTCCCTCAACTTCCTCACATGCAGAGCCAGTGGCACATTGATAACCAGAGCCACGCCAGTCCTTACTCCTGTGAGTGGGACACCTTTTCCCATCTGAAAACCGTGGGTGGT
>NW_005054445.1:757163-758830 GCF_000277835.1 Geospiza fortis
ACATTGGGCAGATTTTGAAAATACTGAAATATGTGTAAATCAACAGCTCTTGTTTACAATAGCTGACAGTTAATGAACCTGGAGATATGATGAAAATATTCTGAAAATTGACCAGGTCCTTACATTTGGACCATTCTCTGTCCTTTGCACCAGGTGCTCTTGCAGCTCCTCAGCAGCTGAGCTGTCTCTCTGTGCTGGTTTCTCCTTGGAAACTTTTGCCATGAAACTTCTGCCAGCTTGGAGTCATCCACGAGCCAAGGAGGAGGGATCCAGGCTCACATCTTGCAGTTCTGTCACATCTTGGTGTTCTTTCACTTGTCAGTACCTCCCTGACACTTCACAGCTCTTCCCTGGCTTCTCCCCAGGATGATCTCATGGACCTACCATGGAGCTAAAAGCTGATGTATTTCGCAGGTCGTTTGGTGCCATTGCCCTCGGGCAGGAAACATGGACAGAGGAATTAACTCTTGTCGGCTTGATTTACAAGGACACTTTAGTGAGGCTGAGATGTGAGTTGGGGCAAGGCAAAGAGGTATGAGAAGCAGGACAAGACCAGGATAAAGAACTGTGGGATATTTACAGTCTCTCCCTCAACCTCGCTGCCATAGCTCTTTATGAGAGACTATGCCTCAAATTACAACTATATTTATATTTTCCTTTCCTTTCTGTGCTGCCCACATGTGCTCACTCATGTACCCAGCACTCTGTGAGTTCTACCAAAGCCTTACAGGAACACAGCCATGGAAGGAAACAGAACTGAAGGTCATAAATTGAAAAATAACAAAAATCTAAATGAAATCAATTCAGAAATACAATGAGTAAAAGGAATTTCTGAGCTGGAAGGATCTATTTTTGTTAATACAGAGTTTCTAACCTGTGGCAGGAGGTGGGGTGTCAGATAAAGTGGGGAACAGGACAGGTTATGATCTGTGGGTTGGAACAAAGATTTCAAACCATTACTACATGAGCTACTCACACTCTTGAGACACATTCATCATTTAACCATGACTTAGAAGGTAGATTATATTTAAATCACCTTTATCTTCACAGTAACTAAGGAAGAAAAATAGTTGGATTTTATCAATCACTATCACGTGCCACAAACAAAAGCAACACAATCACAACCAAATAATATATAAAATATTCTGGTTTAAACACACAAATTAAGAAAATATTTGGAGCTGTCAACAGAGAATTTAATCTGAAAATGCTTCAGATGTTTCCATCTTCCATCTTCTGCCTACTCCAAAACTATGGCATTCCAAGGAATTCTTTCCTTCAACATTTCTTAATGGTTAAAAAGCACTGTTTAGAAAATAAAAGTTTGTAAAAGAACTTGTAAAATTTTCAGAATGCAATTTTCAAACAGCGGCTAAAATTACATAGAACAGTGATTTTTAAAAACATTCTTTTCCCTCACTTGTCTGTCATTCTGTAAGGAACAGGGACAAAAGGGGAAAACCAAAAAAAATCAAAAGCATTAACAACCACATGCAGCATTCAGCTGATTAAGAACATAAGAAGCCCTCACCATTTTCTGAAACCTTTCCATGTTTTCGTCTCTTTCATCCTTCAAAGTCAAATCCAGACTTCTCCGAGGTTACAGCAATCCTGCCAAAACCTCTCAAGCCAACTTTAGTGAGGTGTGTTTGGGAGCAGGAAGTGTG
>NW_005054445.1:758900-759236 GCF_000277835.1 Geospiza fortis
TGTGTGCAACAGGCAGGATTCCTTTCCTGATGAGCCTTTTCAATGTAAAACACATTCTCTCAGCTACATTTACAGGAATAATACCAGAGCACAATAAGCAGCTTAAATTAATTGCTGCTGTTACTGTTAAAAACAAAGATCTCTCCAAGTTACCCAACTCCAGCTAAAAGAAAATGTTCCCTGTTCTGTGAATCAAGAAACATTGTTTGATATCTTTTCTATCCTTTAGTCGTTAAGGATGCACAGATCAAAGCTGGCTTCTAATTATTTTTTAAAACTCAGAGCACTCAAGGGAAGAGTTGTTAAAGATCCCAAATTTCCCGAGCCAGCATTCCT
>NW_005054445.1:759291-763564 GCF_000277835.1 Geospiza fortis
CTCTCTCAGAAGAGGATTCACACATTTTAACATTCCCCTGTTGTACCAAGAGCTCTTCCTCAGGACATTATGACCTAAACTTGGTGTACTCTCGTTTGCCCCTGACCTAGGACACCATGCCACAGGGATCTATCCCAGTCATGTCCAGGATGGAGCTGCAGCCTGGGCACAGCCCCTTCCCTCTCTCCTGGTGGTGCTGCAGCTTCCAGAAACATCACACATGCCAAGTTAACCTGTGTTCCACAGCTCCTTCATCTGTCAAAGGCATTGTTTGGGAGCAGATACATGGAATTACCATGGATAGACCTTGTGAAAACAGGCTGAACTGAGGTTACACCGGTATTTAGCCTGGAAAGAGAGAAAATTTCCAATACAGGATGAAAGATGGTTGAGCACCCAATACCAACACAACCTGCAGTTCAAATTTTCACCCAAGTGTGTTCCTGCCTATATTCAGAGTTTTTCTGTTCCATTTCCAATGCCCCAAGAAGGAAATTCACTCCAACAACTGGTCTGGAAGAGTTTAGCACTAGAACTCAGGAGCAGTGCTCAGAGAGGGGCAGGGAGGGGCAGGTGGAGCTGTGTCCATCCTCCCTGGGGATCACAGGAGCTTCCCAGGGACACACAGGAGAGCAGCCCTGGCAAGTCCTGGAGACACACACCTTCAAACCCACGATGGCTGGGTTTGGAAGAGACAGAGATCATCCCATCCCACCCCCGCCATGGGCAGGGACACCTCCTACTGTCCCAGGCTGCTCCCAGCCCCAGTGTCCAGCCTGGCCTTGGGCACTGCCAGGGATCCAGGGGCAGCCCCAGCTGCTCTGGGCACCCTGTGCCAGGGCCTGCCCACCCTGCCAGGGAACAATTCCTCATTGCCAAGATCCCATCCAGCCCTGCCCTCTGGCACTGGGAGCCATTCCTCCTCACCCTGTCATTAATGTGGCACCAGGAACAAGTTGGGTTTTCAGACCTTGGTGGAGAAAATTAGATCTTTTTCAGATAAAATACTGTAAATTACCTGTACTGATGTGCAGAGAATCAATGCTTTTGGAATCATTATATTTCACACTTGTAGAGAATCTTGGATCTCTTCAGGTATTTCAATTTATTCTGGGGGATGACTCCAGCATCTGACTTGCCAAATTGTGCTGAAGTATGTGTAAAATCTGACCTTTTTCAGATTGTATCTGATCTTCATAAAGACTGCACAAGAGACTGCTTCCCCTTGTTAAGGGACTTTAATTCCCTGCTTTGTTATTTATTTCCCTATAGTGGAAAAAATCCATTTTAAAAAAAGAAAAGGAAAAACATTTTACTACTTACACTGTAGAAAAATAATCTTATAATAGAAAATACTCAGCATTTATTAATCTTCATTTTACATATTTACATGTTATTTCATCAAAATATTTGGTAAAAACTAATGCTAAATATTATAATAGGTTTAAAATGTATTGTGCTCATTTTTCCAGAAATTGTCAAGGTAAAATTAACTTGATTTGAAGAAAAATCTGGAATATCAATAATAGGGGCTCAAGACCAAGTCTAACAAAAAACCCTGAACACCATAACATTGAACTCAACAGGTATAAGGGCAGAAGATCAAAGCCACAAAACTGGCTTGGTTTTAATCCAGACTTATTTAAAAAATTGGCTTTGACCAGAAGTTATTTTTAATTTCTTCTGGCTAAACACAAGGCAAGATTTCCAGTTTCTCTAAGTACACATTTCAATATGACCATATGATAAAAAACCATATGATACTAAAACTTTATCAATATTTTGTGGCTTTATACAATTTTAAAGTTTTATGTCAAAATTTGCATCAATTCTGAAATATGTCCTTTTTTTGTTCTAGTCAAAATAAAGACAGCCTTCATCCTTCCATAGAAGGATTTTCAATATCTTCCTCTCAGCTATAATCAACAGGTCCTACACTGAAATTCATTAACATAATGTGTATGTTTTGGTCAAATGTTCTTCTTCCAAATAAAATTCCATAGAATTTCTAAATAAGATGAGATTGCAATGTTGCCACAACCAGTCGTGGATTTGCACCCACCCTGTGTGTCTACAACAGAAATTATGGAAAGATGAAATGAAATTTAAATTAAAAAAGCAACCAGGAAGAAAAGAATCTGGTTTTACTTGATAAAGAAAAGCTACAATGAAAATTTAGAGTGGGCTATTAAAGAAAAGGTTCTGCAGGATATTATGAAAAGCACAATGAGGGTCACTGCTTTTCATTTTTGCAACAGCACCTATTTTCTGCACATGAATGTATTTAATGTATTTTAAGCAGATTAGAGGAGGTGATGGGTGGAAGCAAGACAAAAGTTTATCAGCTGTTTAAATATAAAAAAAGTTGCAGACCAAAGTGATCATGAGGGAAGTAGAAAAAAAAATCTACTGCCCTTTTTAGAAAAATCTAAAGGTGTGCATTTCAGCAAGGCAACTCTGGAAAGCCACAGGCTGCAGGGCAGGCAGGGTTTTCCACACCTGGCTGGGGGTAAGTGGGTTGGTCTCTGTCACCACTTTTCTGCCACGGGATGCAAAACAGCAAACCCATTTCATTGGCAACATCCTGCTCTCCAAAATTGCCTGCTCCCTTCTAAACTCCTGCTCCCACACAGTCACCAACAGCTCCAAGTGCATCTTAGATGCAGGAAAACAGAGCTAACAGTGCCTATAAATAAATAAATCATGGCATGCTAAAGCTGAGAAATTCTCCCTAAAATGCAGCAGAAATCCCTGGTGGGGGGATCAAACAGTCTTTGGAGCGTGTCTGCTCATTCCCAACCCTGCCACTTGTGCCAGCATCATTCCAAGGCAGACTTTTCTCCAGCTACTCAGTTTAACTTCTCTTAATAAATAAGATGTCCTAGAGCACGGGAATCTGCAATTCCCAAAGGGGGAATAAAACAGGGGGTGGAAGGGAAAGAAAAGATCAGTTTCATCCAACACGTCTTCAAAGTCTCGTAACCTGGTTTCTATTTGCTAAAAATGGAAAGCTGAAGCTGCTTCTGAGACAGTTATAAAAGTATAATGTATCCGTTTCCCTGGGCTCTCTTGTTCGTTAAAGGTTGGGATTTTTTTCCTCCCTCTCCTGTAAGAAAACTGCCCTACTGCAAAGGGCATTAGAAATAAAGATTGTATTTCAGCTGAAGATAGAGTGAGTAAAAAAGCTTTCCTAATTACGTTGCTGATTACTTGAGCAGTCCGCCATCTGACAATACAATTATACCAAAGAGAGGAGAATATCTTCATTACACTGAAAAAAAGGAGAAAGTGTGGTTTTTCCAGCTTTGAAATTTATGGACTATGAGCCAGACATATAAAACTTTTCTTGAACTCCAAAAGTCCAGATAAACTTTCTGAAAACACCAATTTTCCTCTTACACAAATATCTGTGCTACATGATTCATATTTTATGTTCTTTGTAGGAACTCCACCTACAGGGACGAGCTAACCTCAAACTGGAGCAGTTTTTTGGCTCTAGGCTTTGGCACTGGTTCCATTCCAGGGTCTACTTTAGCAGATTTCTATTTATATAATGTAAGTCAGCAAAAAAGTCAATGATCCTGCCACATCTGGCTGTGCCAGAGGTGCAACATAGCTCAGCATCCCAGAAACACTTCAGTTGCTTAAAAGCAAAAGCAAAGAAAACCCCAGATCAAATCCCAGCTGTAAACTGCAACTCCTTAAAAAGCTGCTGTGCTAACACCAGGCTAGTGATGACTGCCATCCTGGTGATAAATCATCATCTTCTGACCTCTAACCTTCAAAATAATATTCATTCTTCAGGCACTCCTTGTTACCCTGTTTTGCAGACGGGTGACTGGGCAGGGTGGGAGTGAGTGCCTCCCTTTGCTGCTGGCAGTGGAAAACCCCCGCTGGTTCCAGTTCCATAACTCACTGATTTGTCTGGTAATGCAGCACCAGGCTGGCTACAGCCAGGACCCCCCTGATCATCCCACACAGCCCCCAGTGTCTGGCTAGGTTTGGGTATGTTTGGCTAGGTATGGGTTGTATGAGTACAAGACAAGAACAGGCATCCTTCGAGCATGGAAATCAGGGGAAACAGAATTCATCAACAGTTCAGCCCCAAACAGCAGCTTCCCCCAGCACTGAGGGTGCTGCTGTGCTGCAGGGAACAGCTCAGCTGCCAGTGCTGAGTGTCAAACCCCAGGCAGTGCCTCAGGAGTGGGGATTTTATCTGGTGTCACAGCACATTTAAGTTCCTATGTTTATACAGATTATACAGACACTCTTT
>NW_005054445.1:763574-772102 GCF_000277835.1 Geospiza fortis
CCAAGTTCAGAGCCATCAGCTCCAGCCCTGCACCCCACAGTGACCCCACCCTTCCTTGTGGAACTCCTCACTTTCAGCCATCTCATCACTCCATGTGATGCAAACAAAAGAGAAAAGAGAGCTCAGATACTCCAAGCCCCCCTCACCAGTGAATTCTGACTTCAAACCCTCATCACAAACCAGCACTGCATAGACCTTCAAGTAACGACCCACCAGACCACACCGTTCCCATCTTCAACTGCCATGTCCTTTCCACACCAACTCATTCAATTACTTTAAGATTAAAAGCACAACAATTAACTGCCATTTAATGCTTTCAATTAATGCTATTTTATGAACAAAGGTATATGAGTAGTGGGACTGAGGAACAATTAAACTTGCTCATTACAGAGCACTGCAAGCTTGTTTACTGGAACTGTGTTAAGTAATCTTTCCTTTCTGCTTTAAAAATAAAAAGACTCATTTACATCACCCCCAACGGTCCAATTTCAAGCACAGTTTTTAAGGCTAAGATTTTGAGGAAGAAAGCACACATTGCACTAATAGTCCTAAGGCTCTGAGGATGCAAATAAACAGGCACATTTTTTGGTACCAGGGCAGGCATGTTTCCACCCTAATTGCCTCCAAAAGGACAAACAACAATCTTAACTTCAGGAAAATATCATTCCACTCTTTTTCTCCATGTACTGGGTCTATATTAGGGAATAAAAAGCTCAAATTTTAGTATCCAGCCCTCAAAGCAATAAGTGCAAGTATCTCAAGCTCAACAGCCAAGAAAATTCACTTTGAGTTTCTCTCCATTCCCCAGCACCCCTTATCTATCCCTGAGACACTCTCTAAAAGAGGCAAACATAAATGAATATATACATAAATAAAAGATCCATATAATACACATCACTATGTCAAAGAGCAAGGACAGACTGTTTTATTTAAGAGATAAAAACTCCTTGACCAACTTACCTCAGGGAGCTCCCTTCTTCATGGTCAGACCTCCACAAGAGCCCACACACTTTTCTCCCTCAGCTTTCTAAAGGGAAAGCTCAGCCCTGTCCCACACAGGTGACACTCCCAATGCCACCAGCTGCTCCCACTGTGCTTTCCCTGGTGAGGTGCAGGGGATAGGAACAGTGTTATGCATCTCTACTGATCTCACCTGGACTAAACTCAAAACCCAAGGTAACATCTCGTGCCAAAACATTTCTACCTCAAAGCCTTCCAATATTCAGAAGATTCAAACTACAAGTTCTCTGCAAGGCTGTTACCAGCTCAGATTGTGCAAGGAATGTCTTAGTTCTTGTGCAATACTCAAATTTCACAAACAAGCAGAGAACCACATATGGTCTCTCTGCATGGAAATTGTGTCTTTCACTATCACGATAAATGCTCCATCCCTGGATGGACTGGAAGCAAGAGGCAGACACTCCATCTCTTAAATCTAATTTATTTTAATGGAAAAGAAAGCTACACACATTTGAGAGATTAAAAGAAGTGTGGCCTTGTAGCCTTGTGGTTACTGTGTTCTGTGAAATGTGAAACCTGAGTTTCCAACTATATCTTAAAGGCTCTACATCAGGGTACAACCACGGCTGTATGGCAATCAGGTGTGGTAGAACCCTAGAAATTGCCTCCCAGAAAGACACCCTTGGCTTGCATCAGCACTGTCCTCCTCTTTACACATTTTGCCCTAATTCTGCACAGCAACAAAGCTTGGGGAGCTCTTCCCATGGAGAGACCTTCATTGCTGCAGTAGGAAGGAGAATTAAATGCAAATGTCCCATTCCACAGAGTGAAGATTGTAACCAGTATGATTTGACATAAAATCTGGTTGCAGCAGCATTTTCCAAGATGGCATCACTTGTCGGAGGATTTTTTAAAAGACATGGCTCTTCTAAAGGAATACATATATTTATTTTCATCATCCCCTCTGGTGCCTGAATCTCCCTTAGATTCATCTTAAATGTTGCCAGTTCAGCTCTGCATGTTCTGAGCCTGGCAGGAGCTCAGTGACTCCTCCTGGCTAGCTCTAAACAGCCTATTTGGATTAAATATTTGGAGTCCCTACCTACACATATCCATCCATTTGGGAAGCAAAAAAAGCTCTCCTGACTTGGAGAGCTTTCTACCAGCAAGTCCAAGACTTCAGCCAGAACTGAGGGTGCCAACATCCATTATTCAGCTCAGTGCTTTGTCAGAAATCAATGTTACAGGGCCAGTTGCCACAAAGAACTGAAATCAATAGGATGGAATCTGCTCCTTTTCAGAGGACTGAACTCCAGTTAGTCTGAACTTCAGAATGGGCAGAATCTGAGTGAACAAGTACAAATAAATGCTGAAATCTCAGAAGATTGATAAGGACACATTCTCCATCCCACTGTAATTGAGGAGCTGTGGAGTTGTGACTCTGGTTGGGGCCCTGTGCAGGACTGAGGTAAATCCAGGATAATAACCCGAGCCTTTGAACCTTGCTGCATGTCCATGGATAAAAATAGCTCCATGTTCATAAAGAAAACTTTAAAAATGTGGACAAAGCACTTCAGGCTTTCCTTTGCATGTGTCAGAGTGATATATTGTGATGGATGCAAACTGAGAGTGAGCACTCAGATGGAGAGTAAAGGGAGAGGCGTGTTCCTTTCTGCTGTCTGCTCCCCACGGGCTGATCCACAGGCTCGAAAGAGGGAGGGAAACATTTGGGGATGTTTGCAATGCTGTGCAACTCCTTCAGTACCCGTGGGCACAGCCCTGCTCCCTGGTGTGCACAGACTAAACCTCATTTACTGTGGCAGGCATGGGCACAAAGGACACCCTGCATGGACCAGCCCGACCCAGAGGAGCTGCCAGAACCATCCCATGGATGCAGCAGCTCCAGTCCTGCTTCCCAGTGCACAGCAGCTCATTTCAGCCTCCTCAGCTCCTAATCCAGGCATCCTGCACAGGTGCTCTTCGTCCACCACTTCCCATGTTTTTACATTGGCATTTTGTTGGTCAGTGCCTTAAAAATTTGTTCCAAGGATTTGGAGTGGGCTAAGGATGATCCCACTTACATTCAGTGGCACTCCTGTGCCCCCAGCCTGCCTTGGCATGAATCCCCCCTTGCTGCCCATCCTTTTGAGCCAGCAAAGCAAAGAAGTAGAATTCAATGGAAAACCTGATCAGATTATCCACTGAGCTCTTTCCAGCAATGAGATAATAAGAGTCTGGAAAGAAGTTGGAGCAGCCCTTATCTTCTGGGTTTTTCAAAGTTGTTCTGCAATTTCTCAGGCTTCAGATGTTTTTGATGTATTTTGCTGTACCATTTTGTAGTTTCCTGACTCCAAAACCTATCCAGATATTATATAGAGCCCCTTTTACAATGTAATAAAACAATTGAAATTTTCATTTACATGAACAAAAGGCTTCTGAAGCCGGTTTAGAGAAATCTAAAGTTTATCAGTAAAGTTTTCTGCTTCTGTACTTCTTTCTTTACGGCTCAAGTTTGCAAATGGATTGCATAGACCTGCTCAGCTTTCAGCACTTACCACAAGGATTTAAAACAAATGGCATTGCTTATGAGACAGAACAGAAGCAAATATTTGTGAGGTGAGGATTTACAGTGGCTTGTTTTCAAATGAAAAGGTTTTTGCTTTATTATTAAGTCTTTTGAATATTTAGTTTTGTAGTAAAGATATAGAGCATATGAAATGCAAGGTAATGCAGCATGTGATTAAGATGGGATTTGGATTTCATTCCAATGAGCTACACAATTTAGGCATTTCTATTCTAACAAGAGCCCAATTAGATATATTTCACACAAACAACAATAACCTATTTCACTTTGTGGCAACTTGTTTGTGAGCAGCTTACAGCTGAACTGCACTGAGCATTTTCAGTCATTAATTTAGTCTATTCCAAGCATATTTATTCCTACAAACATTTTCTTTCCCCTGGTAGGTTTTTTTATTCATAACAGAAGAAAAGTGATCTGAAGAAACATAGCTCACAGAGCCACATCCTGATATGATAGTCAGCATCATGAATTTCAAATTACTTTCTGTGAGAGTTCACTGCTGGATAATAGAGCCAGAAACTCCACAAAAATCTCCTGCCAATCCATCATGTAGGGAATGTATTCAGAAACTCTAGATAGGGAGCAATAAAAAGCCTTAAGATAGGTGAAAAATTCTGTCTCCTAACAACATACTGATGTTAACATAACAAAACCTGCTTTTCCCGGCAAGTCCATGTAAACAAGCACTACAGCCATGTATTTTTCCAGGCAAATGCCCCACGGAGGTGATGCCACTGCCGGGCTGTGCCCGGAGCCTCCCTTGTCACAGCAGCTCCCATGATGGGAGGCCAGGCAGGAGCCTCCGCGCGGGATTTTGGCTTTCCTTGGTCCTCCCCTTGGCTTTTGGTCTTCCAGCCCCGGGAAAAGAGGTGCTGGGAATCTTCGGTGGCTTTCAGGGCAGGAGTGGGAGGTGAGACAGGCGGGCTGATGGAGCACGGCCGCTTTGCCGGCTGTTTTCTGAGCCCCGGCCGGCTCTGAACCGCGCCGGGCTCTGGAGCTCTCCCCGGCTCCCGGCAGGCCCGTGCCGGGATCAGCGCGGCCAGAGCCGCTCGGGTTCGGGATTTCTCCCTTCCTGCAGCGCTGCTGAGTGCTCAGGGAAGGGAATATTGCAGCTCCTGCCCAGCCCCATCCCCCAGCACATGAGGGAAATGTGGTTCCCATTACAGCGGGCTCTAATCCCGGCGCATTCCTGGCGGCAGAGCCGCCTCCTCCCGTCTGAGGCCGCGACCAGGAAACTCCTCAGACGGCCCTGATCAGCCCAAAGCTCCCTGTGACCCTCAGCCCAAAGTTCCCTGTGACCCTCAGCCCAAAGCTCCCTGTGACCCTCAGCCCAAAGCTCCCTGTGAGCCCCAGCCCAAAGCTCCCTGTGAGCCCCAGCCCAAAGCTCCCTGTGACCCTCAGCCCAAAGCTCCCTGTGAGCCCCAGCCCAAAGCTCCCTGTGAGCCCCAGCCCTGGCGTGTTTTCAGAGGCAAACTCTTGGACTGCGTGTTTCTCATTGCAGCTCACACCTGGTATTTGTTTAGCCCTGGAAGACACTGACTGGATTCCAGTGGAAGGAAAACACTTCTCCTTTGAAGGCCCTGGTGTAATTTATTTCACTATTTCTGGCTGGTTCCTGAGAAACGTGATCCATGAGTGAAGGACTGAAATAAGCTTGCTCCAATTTATCTGGTTTTCCATTATGAAGTGTGGCACAGAAGGAGCAGGATTTCCAACTCGTTCTGCTGTCTGTGTGTCAGCCAGGAAAAGCCATGGCCCCATGCAGATGGATCTGAGCAGCCCTGCTGTGGGGAGGCACTCAGGAAGGGATGGGGCTAGCAGTGTTCCCAAAATAGCTCAGGGAAGTTATTAACATCTGTAAATTATGCTCCTGTTTCCCTGACAGCAGCAGCTTTGCTTGAGGATCTCAACGTCACTGCCAGCACAAGAACTTTAAGTGCCTGTTGCAGTGATCCCTTCCCAAAAACACATCAGTCGCTAAAATAGGAGAGGTCTGAGCTCCCAGGTCAAAGCTTTTATAAAAATATACATGAAACAGCCTCCTGAGCCTCTTAATTCTGTGGAGCTGCAGCCGTTTATTTAAAAAAAAATAGGGCTGGATGAAAATAAAGATGTTTCCAACATCAAAAATGCACATCAGCTCTGTTCCTGCAAATTGTTTCAGAAGGTGAATATCCTGGTGATAAAATTAACCAGCACATGATGAACAATAAAAAACCTGCCCCTGATAACTATCAAATACCCCTGAGCAGCTCCTTTGAGAACCTTCCCACAAAGCACTTGCCCTTCTCCCCTCAGTGTGTAGACAGGGAACTTTTTTACTTTTTTAAAACAAAACCAAAATCAGTAGCTCAAATGTGCATGCAAGCAGGCATTGCCCCAAGAAACAGTTTTTTATAAAAGCAAAAACCACCAATATATTTTTTAAAAAACAGGGCAATAGGCACCATGAGAGACTGATAGGATTTGGGATCCAGAATTCCAGTGTTTCCCCAGGGAAGGGCACAGAGAGCATCCCTGTAGATGGGCAAGATGTGCCATGGACAAAGGCAGCACCTCAGCAGGAGAATCTTGTGTTTCCAGTGCAAAGAGGTCAGACAGACACATTTTCTACAAACTTTCTGCATTTTGATGTGTTCTCCATTAGCATTTTGGGAGGATTTGTCTGCTATGGAAATAATTCATTTTTATGAAATTTGACATCAGTGATCAGAGGAATCTCCTTTATAGGCTTTAGATACTGATACACAGTTACATTTCTGTGGAAGATAAACTGAGGGAAACTAAGGAATTTACATGTTAAATCTGCTTACACAAATCTCTCTGCCTGCTGAAACAATTAATCAGCAGTGGCTTTTCTCACATATGAATGACAAAGTATGCAAAGTCTGGAGCACTCAGTCTGGAGCCATAGGCAGGCTGCGTATTTGAATTCCCTTTATTAATTGCTTTGTTGTGACACTTACCCCAGGAAAATACTTGTCAGTTGCTTCTGCTGTAATTCGGTATCAAATCTACTCAATACTTTTTTTCCTTCTTTTTTAAAAAATCTTTTGTCAGGACCAAGACCAAGTTGTTTCTAATTTAGTGCTGTATGTCATTTGCAACAGGATCCTTCAAGTTTCCTCTCTTAATTCATGACACCTGGTTTTTGTTATTTTAAAGACAGCCAAGGACACTGGGGCATTCACTCCACACATTGTAAAAACTTTAAAAGGGTGGCACACAGATGTATATAAACAGAGGCAGAGAGTCTATTCTGTTCCTGAAAAAATATGATTTTAAAAGAGTTGGGAATGTGAGTGTGTGTCACATTGAAAAGGTTGGGGCTTTTTGTGTTTCTTTTTCTCCTTGCTCTGTGGTGTGGGGTCACAATTTAACATGGCTCTCACAAACATAGAAAAAAATCATTTCAGCTGAATTCCTGGGGTCAGTGAGGGGTAAGAATCCCACCAAGAAGCAGCTGGGAACCATTCCTGCCCCTGGCTCTGACATTGCCAGAGTCCCCCTGAGAACATCTGGAATTTGAAAAGCCATCAAATTTAGTGGGACTAAATTCTTCTAAATTCATCAGTGATTTTAAGGTGAAGGTTTAAAAGTGTGTCAAGCAAATATTGGGATTGGCCATGTCATTCATTTTACATTTTTTAATTATTCATATTGAGGCCCCAGAACGAGCCCAGAGGATTTAGGAGAGCCTGGCAGAGGAAAGCCCCATCCTCCCCCCAGAGAGATGCTGGTCACACATGCCCTGTCCAGTTTCACACTGCATGCCCTTGTCCCTCCTAGGGCATTCTGTAGTTCATTTGAGCTGCTTTTAGAATTAGAAACACTGGGAGGAAAGGCAGGTGGCAGGCAATGCCACCTGCTGTGCCCCACTGTCACATCATGGGATGTAACCCCGTTCCCTCAGCATTCCCAGTGTGACCCATGCCAGAGGCCATGTGAGAAAATCAGGGATGTGGGGTGCCTTGTCTGCCCACAATAAACACACAAGACTGTCATGGGCAGACAGAGTAATTTTGGAGAATTGAAGACATCTAATTGCAGTGTTACAGACTTTGATGAATTATTATAAACAATATTCTGTGGCAATAAATCATTTTGCCCTCATCCAGCAAACGCCACCACACCTCAATAAATCACTTGAAACACACCACTGTACAAAATTCTGAAGAGACAGAGTGGACATTTCCTGGGGTTTTGTTGCAGATGGTCACATCCTGGGTTTCTGTGTCCCTCCAAACACTTCCCCAGCTTTGCAGCCCTTTGCTGGCTTCACCTGGGGCTGCATCTCCTGCATGGCTGGGTCAGAACAGCAGCAGACCCACACCATTTAAAGGTCCTTTGTTTTCTTTTGTTATTTATTTTCTTTTATTAATTCTTCCTAAATAACAGAACTAAACAGAATCCCTAATGCTTGTGGCTTTCTGTATGAAAGCATTGTGGATTTCCTTATGAAAGTCCTTAGGGAAAGCCTTGAAGAAGGAAAAGCAATAGAAATGATTCAATCATTTGAGGATTTGGCCTTTCTTTGCTTGACCATGGTTTCACCCATCCCTTGCAAAGGGCTGAGCTCCATCATTCCAGCTTCCTGTCCTGTTCTGAGATTCTTAATCTGATTTTATGAGCACTACAGCATTAATATAACATTGTTTGTGTAATTTTCCCTTCGGTCACTACCTACAACATATGGCCATTATTTTCACACTGGCAATATTCAACAGAGGTAGAACTTGAAGTCCTAATTTAGGTATTTAAAGCTTGAAAGTGTATTTAACTTCAAGCTTCATTAGTAGGCCCCTGGCCCTCAGTGAGTGACTGAAAATCAAAGTGGCTGGGTCAGGGATCAAGTTTCAGAAGTCAATTTTCCAAATACTGTTCTTCAGAGAGCGATACATCGGTATTAAAATGACAATTTGGACAATAGCCAAAGCCTCAGCTATTCTGAGTCCCACAAAAATGTTAGTTTATGTAAATCTCC
>NW_005054445.1:772137-780657 GCF_000277835.1 Geospiza fortis
GAAAAGGATTATTGTGCTATCTGAGGTACTTCCTTTCAAATTCTTGAGCAAGGAGTGTAACCACTTTCATCCCTAACATGGGCCCAGGCTGGTGCAGGGAAGACTTTGAGAAGCAGAGAATAAGATGAATATTAAAGACATTTTACATTCTCAAATGTTTTCCTATATTTCTCCCACTTTCTGCATAAAAACAATTGTGTACTGTGTAAAACCCCTTTAAATTATGGGTGAGTTGGTTATATTAGACTCCTGTAAGATGTACATAAAAAGCATAAAAGAAAAGAGAAAGATTCAAGTATAACAATTTTTCCTTTAAAGATCTCAGGCCAATAATTTCTGACAATATTCTGCAAAATCCATGTTGGGATAGACAAAGTAAAATTGATGATCACTAGAAAAGGCCAAAATATCTTAAAAATTTATTGTGATTCAAGGAACTGAATTTGTGACCCATTACAAAGCCTGGTTTTCTCAAAATATTCATCATCCAGGCACTGAAAATCAGGCAGCTGAAATAATTCTGAAAGTTTTTCTGAAAATCAAAAGCACCCAAACTGTCAGATGACTTTTGACAATCTGAAAAACATAAAAATACCTTACATAAGCTGTTATTTTTTTTTATTGCTTTTCCAGTAATTAAACGTGAAAACGTATGAGGTACAGTCTAAAATGAAAAAAGAACAAAATTCATTATGGAACTAGGAACAGACGTGCCAAACCAAGTTAATTTTGCCCTTTTTCCTTAACTAACTATTAAAATATATTTAAATAGCTTTAATTATTCATCTTGTTCTTTCAATAATTGAGAAAAACTTATTTCAACCAAGTTTTTTTAATGGAAGGTAAAACAAACTCGGGTACTTTTCACTCCAGGAGTTGACAGCTGCTGGTGGGTGAGATCACATCAACCCCCAGCAGAGGAGCACAGGGCAGACATTCCTTCTGCAGACACATATATAAAAATTCTGTTTTTTTTGCAGTTTCATTTCCCAGAACTAAATGTTTGAGAGATGTTTGTGTTGGTTTCTAAACAGCTCACAAAGCCCAGGCCTTGAAGGTTTCCAAATGGAGCCACAAAGCTTATTGCTGATATTAATGTGTTGTTTATTTTCCTTGTAAATAGTTATTATTTTTTGTCCTAGAAAAATATTTGGTTACAAAGTCTGCAATGCTTTTTTGTTGTGTTGTTTGACACTTTCAGCATTAGAATAACAGACCATGCAAGAAAACCAGCCAGGACTATAAAAATATCAAAATAATTGCAGTCACTGGATGATAAATGTGCCTCTGGTCTGATGTATGAAGGACACATGCAAATGTTTCATATTCAGGGGTATTATTTAAACAAAAATCACAGAACTGGCTACCTCAAGATATGTAACACTTACCTGTCCAAACCTTTATCTCCTCAGGAATTCTGAAGTGGGTTCAAGCTCACGCAGGATTCGGAGATAATAGGCCTGGAAATGCTTGAGATCCAATATTTTAATGATGAAGGTGTTAGCCAGCATCTTGCCTCTGTCATTGCAATTTTTCCTGGCTATGATCCAGTTATTAAACAGATTAATGAGAAGCCCAAATCAGTTGGTGTTGTGCAGACTTAAACACACTTTCTCCAGCAGAAAGCAGGACAAGCAGTTCTGAGCTATCAATTCCTGTTAGACTTCCTTCATAGGGCTGCTCATGGATATAGTAGGAACACATTAGCTCATCATAACCCAAAATTTGCACAGAACTTTCTGGTTGCCGTAAAAACTCCTGAAAAGGAGAATTTCCCAGTGTATAACTCAGTGCCAGGACAAGACTAATTTTGAGGTATGTAGGTGCATCGGTTGTTTGAATGTCAGCTCCATCCCAGTGCTGGAGTCAAACCAAACAACACACAGTAAACAAGAGAGCTGGATTGTTTATTTTTATGATGCCATAAAGAGATGTCCTGCCTCCAATTTTTAAAAGATATTCTGGATGGTCAGAAGCACCTCTCTGATGACAACATGTTCCTTCAGTGATGTTAAAAGGAGGGAAAATAAATTCCTATTTTATATATTTATATATATTACTTACATATTTAATAAATGCTTGCACACCACAAAGAAAAGCAGCATCAGCACACTGACTGGATCTACAGAAACACCAGGGGCAGGTATATACAGGGGAAAAAAAGTGTGGGAAAGATTTTGGAATATAAATTCTCAGCAGAAAGGGTTTTAGTTCTCAAATTCCTAAGTCACTCAATAGTGTAAGAGCTGAACTCGGAAGGGGATGGGATGTAAGGACGGAGGCTCAAACCAGAGGATCATCTACTCCATCATCCTGTCTGTAGCACCAGCAAAAACAAGCACCTAGACCTGTGTACAGCAGACACATGATGGGACATTTTCTCTATTTTCTCTATGATATTTTCTCATTATCCAACATTATTTGCATTTTCACCAGCAAGTGGCTGTTTCCTCTGTATTTGGCAAGTCTCTGTGTTTGTTCCAGCCATGAGCTTCTCTTGAGGCCAAGTTCTCAGCACCCAGAGCATCCTGTGCTGCAGTTCTGCACAGCTCACCCACACATGGTGTGAACAAGTTGCTGGTTTGCTCTGTTGTGTTTTTAACCCCTTTGTTCCTCTTTCCTGCTCATAAAAAGCTCTGAACAGTCAATCTCCACAGTGATCAATCCATGGGACATGTCCCTGTCTCCCTCCCCTGTTCCAGTCATCTCTCCTGAGGCTGAAGTGCTCCAGCCAGCTTAATTGTTCACAGCCCATGAGCCATCTCCTGCTTTTGATCATCCCTGTTTCCTTTTCCTGACCCTTTTCCAGCTGTGTGGGATCATTTTTGATGTGGCAGAGCCACACACAGAATTCAAGATGCTGATGAGTCCCAGATTTATAGAGCTGTGTCAAGAGGCTCCTCTGCTCTGTTCCCTGTGCCTTCCTCAATATATAATATCTGACCTCCTTTTTATCTATTACTCCAATAGATAAATCCTTTTATAGAAGTGTCCTGAGTTTCCATAGATTTACCTTGTTACTGAGAGGTATTGGGCAATATTTTCACTTCATGTGTGACGTTTTCACCCCTATTAATCATAAGTCTCATCTACATTTAATTTTGTGTGATACCTCAAAGCCAAATCACAGAAGCCCTCACAAGATCTTTCTGCATCTCTCTGAAACCAGCCCTCATTAGGCAGGAAAGTCCTACTACTATAGACTGAAGATAGTTTTACCAAGAGGAGTTAAGATGGGAGTTGTTACAGCCATTCTAAAAACTGGAATGAGATGCTGGTTAATAAAGATAATTTAAGGATGTTCACCAGGAAGACAGAGCCAGTTGAAAGCACATGGAAAAATCTGAAGTACATTGAGATAAAAGAAGCAAAGTTTCTTCCTTTTGTTCTTCCATTTGTAAGGAAAAAATGTAATTTTCACAGTGGACTAAAGTACTGATAATTTTTCTGTTAGGTTGGGGTTTTCCACCAGTTATTTTTCAAGTGACAACCCATTTTCATTTCCCATCCTGGTCAGGAGACTGGAAAAGTTTTATGTGGATGTGACAGTCTGGTCAGAGAGAGTAAGCCAGATAAACTTTCCCAGGAATTGTTCTGAAGAGTTTTGAGAAGGCTGAGAGAAAGAATTAAAACAATCTTGCAGCTGGTGCCTTGAACAGTTGTTTTCTCATAGGATGTTTACCAAAGGGTGTCTTCTTAATTAGCCAATTGTGTAATGGGGTGTTGATTAAATGACCGATCAGATCCACCTGTATCAAAATGGTGTATAAAAGAATGGGTTTGTAATAAACTTGGATTCAGCCTGCTGAAGAGGTGTAGAGTCTATGTGTCACCTCACTCCCATTCCTGACTCAAGTGGGACAGGTCTACAGCTCTTTTAAAAAACTTATGACCAAAAAACCCTAAAGAAACAAACCACAACCCACACAAATGCCCCTTTAGATGAGGGTCGCTCCAAATTTTTTTTTTTAATTGATGCACTTGTCACTGTTGTTTCCATCCCAGCCTTAGGGCAGCCTGGAGGCTGCAGAAAGTGCAGTGCCACTGGTGCAGGAAGCAAAGGTCCCTCTGCTGCAGACCCCTGTGCCTTTCCCTCTGCAGGGTGGGAAATCTGAGCTGAGCAAGCAGTGAATGTCTTCAGGCTCTAGCAGCTGGGACAGGAGCTGCCTTGCAGCACTCAGCTCTGAGAATGCTTTAAAGGTGTTTCCATTCCCCTTCAGCACCAGGCTGGGTTTAGCCTCCACCAGCACCAGCAGGTCTCTCTTGGGACCACACAGCAGAGTTTTAATAAACTACTGAGTGTCCTCCTCAAGCACAGCCACACTTTGTACAGCAAACCTGGAATCTGGTGTGTTATCAACTCCCACATCCCATTAAAATGCAAATCTACCTTTGTGCCTCATCACTGCTGTCCCACAGGTCACAGGCCTTGAGCCAACAAGAACCAACCAATACCCAGCAACCCCAAATGTTAATGTTGGATGGATAATTTAATAATTGCTGTCTGCATCAGCATTGCAAGGGAATGCTGCCATCATCGGCCTGAGCCAAGAGAGGGCTTGGGGAAAACTCCTCTGAGGTGTGATCAGATATGTTCCAGGTGATTGTAGCTGATACAGTTTATTTAATAAAATATCTCCTGTATGGTCAAACAGGTAAAAATATGTCAGTGCAGCTAGAAGAACAGAAAAAGGAGGAATCCTTTTATAGCGTAATTTCTCTAGAAGCAAATATCCCACTGAAATACAACTGAGTATTCTGCCAGTGGGCACAATTCTGGATCATTAAACAGACAGAAATTAAACATCTCTAGCTAAAATTGAGCTTATTGTCTCTCCCAGCAAACCTTTTCACTGAAGATTTCAAACAGATGAAAATGTGACCAGCAGCCAGGGATCAGAGTGTGTTTGTACAAAAGAGATGACGATATTCTGCAGCCTCAAATAATTTTACTAAATAGATAAGGATGGAAAATAGAGAGTTAGAACCACTGTGAATAGAATAGTTAGAACCACTGTGAATAGTTAGAACCACTGACAACATCTTACCTGTTTGAGAGGATCCTAATGACAGACACAGTCATTAGTTAAATTAGATTAAGGTACCAAGGACATCTCATGCATGATTTTATTGCTTACAACCAAATAGAAGTTTAACTGACAACCTGTCACTAAATTAGGCTGGTAGAGAAAAAAACCCAACATGTTATGACACAAAAGATTATTGTCTAATAAAGGGGAGAGAGGAAAGAAAAAAAATAAAAAAAGAAAACTAGTAAAAGCAAATTAAGCAGCCCCAAGTGCAGAGGCAGCCTCATGTCCTACGCTGCCTTTGGAAATCAAACTAATTTTAAGTTGGGGAAGAGTAATGTGTAAATTCCTCCTGTTCTGGATTTGTATCTAAAGCAGGAGAGCCTTCTCTGCTTTTAGGGTGGAGCTGGAGCTCCTACCACAGACCCTTCCAGGTGCCAGGAGCAGCTCATTGTTCCCTTCTGCATCCCTTTTTTCCTTGGGACCCCTCTGGGTGTGAGACAATGCCCCTTCCTCCCAAAGAGACAGAGACACACTAAAGACAAATCCCTCATTTGAGAAATGATTTAACTGTTACAAAGGAGTTGTTATATTGATATATAATGGAATGGTTTCACATTTTCACTACAAGGTTTAGTGGCCTTGGTGGTGCTTGGTCACAGGTTGGAGTCAGTCTTGGGGCTCTTTCCCAGCCTGAATGACTCTGGGCTTCTCTAGACTCAGAGTGTGTATGTAATTCACACACCCAGAGCTTTTGGGAGTACAGTCAACAAATCACCGATCCCCAGCTCCCACAGCACATAAAATAAAATAATAAAATACAAATAATAAAAAATTACATGTTGTTTACCCAGTTTGTTTTCAGTAAATTTCTCACACAAAATTTTTACCTTTTTCTATGAAAAAAACCCAGCAGAGCTAAGGCTGCTGCAGTGCTTTGACTGCCAGCTCTGTATTACAGCACAGGCTTGGAACATTAGGAAGAGTTTAAGAGCTCTTGCAAAGATCACAGTATTAAGAATATAGTGAAAAAGGATTAATTTTGCACTATTTCTATCCTCTTTAAACTGTTTTTAATCAGTCACACTTTCTGTTCTTTCCATGAACCTGTTAAAGAAAAAGCCATCACAATTCTAATTAGTAATATTAGTGTTGTGTTTTGTAATGCATGTTCCACATTCTCATGGCCAGAATGCCCCAGAGCTCCTGTTCTCCAAGAAATCACAATTAATTTAATCACTCTGAAATTACAGACCACCACTTCAGCCCACTGAAAAAAACATCCCTGGGCTTTGAGAGCAGACACTGGATAAGAGATCATGGAAATCCCAACAGAACAATGCGCTCACGGTGGCTGGGACAGGAGCTGACATCAGTTCCACCAAATTTCACATAAGTTTGAGAAACTAATTAAGAAATCAAAAATTTTCTACAAACCCCTCAGGAATGCTCAAAAATTATTCTTCTGCAGGATTGGGATGAATTACTTCAGGTATATGCAAGTATACACCAAAAAATTACTTGTTCCAAGCAATAAATTACTCAGAAATATCAATCCATTGATAGAAGAGACCTTCAACCCAGATATGGTGTCCAATTGTCCCTTCAGAAAAAATCAAGCAAACATGATGAACTCCTCAGTAAAATTTAAAAACCAAGCAGCAGGAGTGTGTGTGCTGCTATATAATAATTTCATGTTTGCTAAGTGAAATCCTGTCTTCTCCTGACAAATTAATTCTTTGAAGTGTGCAAAGGAAGATGATGGCAACTGTGTTTCTTTGGTTTGGTATTGAATTCAGTTCAAGTCTCACTGAGCTTATCTTGGTGATTTTTACTGTTTTCTGACATTCCTGGTGCCCAGAACCTGACTATGGACAAACCAGTCTGGCCCCTGGCAAACCCATCACTGCAGGTACTCAGGGGAGCTCCTCTTGACATCTTGGTGCTGAGTCAGTTCATTAAAGCTTCTCGAGGTCCAAGCTGCTTTTACCAGGGCCCTTGCCACTCTCCAAAGCCTGTGTGGGTCACGCAGGGAGCTCTGGGGGCATCAGCTGCTGCTGAGCTGCAGGCACAGGGCTGCAGGCACAGGGCTGCAGGCACAGGAATGCAGGCTGCAGGCACAGGGCTGCAGGCACAGGGATGCAGGCACAGGGCTGCAGGCACAGGGCTGCCGGCACACGGATGCAGCACAGGGCTGCAGGCACAGGGATGCAGGCACAGGGCTGCAGGCACAGGAATGCAGGAACAGGGATGCAGGCACAGGGCTGCAGGCACAGGGCTGCAGGAACAGGGCTGCCTCTCGGGGCCTCCCTGTGTGCTCCCAGCACCAAGGGGCATTAGAAGGGCTGCAGTTAATGCACTGCAGCTCCTCCCTGGTACCTGCTGCAGCATCCCTGCCCCAGGGCAGCAGCAGGGATAAATCAGAGCTGTGGAGGTGCTGTGTGAGCAGCACTCACTGAGCAATCTCAGCTCCTTGTTGTTTCATCATGGGCACCACTGAGAAATCTGTCTGATAACCACACCATCCCATATCTGCCTTTTCCCGCCAGTGCCACCCCATGATATAGCTCTGCACAGTAAAATGCTGCCTCGTGGCAGCTTCAGTGTAACACACAGCTGAGGCTGGTGGTCTGTCCTAGCTGGAGGTTTTGTTCTGCCAGAATGTCAGGATTTTGGCCATTTACCCAGGAGTTCCCAGTGAAAAATCACTCTTCAGAAAAGTCACAATGACATATCCAGAATGCACCAGATTATACATGAGGTGTAACCACAAAATATGTCAGTCCCAGCAGACGATGTGGGTTTGCTGGTGATGCCAGGCAGCAGAGTGGGAGGTTGCCCAGAGCACGGTGTGGAAGCTGCAGTTCAGAGCAGGTGGCGTGTCCTGCCCGTGTGACAGCTGCCACCGCGCGTGTCAGCGCTGCCACCCCACCGACAGCGACAGCGACAGCGACAGTGACAGTGACAGTGACAGCCCCGCAGTGACAGCAGATAAAAGGGGTGCTGAAGATAATGCCTGTACTTAGCAGTGTGTGGAGACACTGGGAATTCTGCTTCTCCAGGCAGCCCCCAGTGCCTTGGTCCTTTCATGCAAAGAACATTTTTTAATAATCCATATCCGTTCATCTAATGCCACTCTGCCATCAGCTCTGTTTAGCTTCCAAAACATAGAAGCAGGAAAGAGACTGAAAGAATATAAAACATAAATCCTTTATGTTGCCAAATTACCAATGGATGGCAAATTTCTTTATTTCAAAGACACTAAGAATAATTAAGTACACTGTAAAAATGTCTGGTTATTTCTACAGGGAGAGTTTTAATTTTGTGTTAAAACTAAGGAATTTCAGGCTATTTAAAAGGGCCTGGAGTGACAGGACAAGGGGGAAAGGGTTCAAACTGCCAGAGGGCAGGGCTGGATGGGATCTTGGCAATGAGGAATTGTTCCCTGGCAGGGTGGGCAGGCCCTGGCACAGGGTGCCCAGAGCAGCTG
>NW_005054445.1:781072-789010 GCF_000277835.1 Geospiza fortis
AAAGACCAATAGCACAGATTGCAGTAACTGCTGTGAATTCAGACAGGAAAATGTCAGGATTTGAAAACCCCACCTCTGCAGTAAGAGCCCCCTGTGTGTTTGCAGATCTGCTCCTGTCCAGTCATTAGGAATTTTTCCAACACAAATGGAAAGACACAATGCAGAGAAGATCAGTTCATATCCAGAGTTACTTGATTTGCTTTGCTTTACTGCAATCAAGTTGAAAGCATTTAAAAACATCAGAGAATAAAATAGAAAATCTTATTCACTGGACAGTGAGCACCTACGTTCAGCAGCTTTAGCACCACTCAGGCTTAACTGAAAAGTGATTAAGGTCTTGTTGCCATCATAAACTCAGTCTTACAGCTTTAAATAAAACGTTTGACTCCAGTAGCCTCTTAATGAAACCAGCAATTTCCTACAGAATGGAGCCATAAACGTGACAACTTTCTCTGCATTTTGAAAGATTATTGAAATAAAGCAGAAAAAAATAGGTTTTGTGGGTATCTAATATGACACTGACTGCTAAATAGAGAAGTTAAGTTTGCATAGAATACAGTGCTCCTTTCTCAGAAACTCTGCAATTTAAGGACTGGAATTCCATGCAGTGTCCATGTAAATAGCCTGATGAAGAGGTTTAAGAAGCCTGATACTTTTCTAAATATTTTTAAGAAATTTTCCCAACATTTAACTCATTATTCATACTAAAAGGAAAACCACAGAGAATTATAGGAATGAATTTCTGAGGCCTCAGCCTTTCTTTCTGCTTCTGCTTCATATAGGAAGCAATCGTTCCATCTGAAATAGTGAAAAATGGTAATTTCACATAAGTATTAATGTACAGATATATGCTATGATATATCTCACTATATGCACTCAGTGAGTTAATGGGATTGGCTGAATTTGTCAATATTGTTACTGACTACAGACAACACCAAAAAAAGCAGAGTTTTAAAATGACACCGTACCATGTAAGAGTCAGCTGTTTTGTGATGCACCTTTGTAGTGCTCTGTGATTTATCATACTGCAAGAGGCAAATTCCCATAAAATCAAAACCTCTTAGAACTGTTTTGGTTCAAGCCACCTATACAAATAAATCAAATGTCTGCCATTTAACAATGGGGATCTCTAATTTTAGACAAGATGAGTGATAGCACCAGGCACTAACAGACTCTGTTAAAAACCATTGAAAATCACACACTTTTAATCTCAGGTTGGCACCTGCACAGGTCTGTGATCTCCCTGGCACCTTCCTTACCTGCATTCATCACCTGGGTCACTGCAAGGCCTCAGAATCTGTCCAGGTTTTGCATTGTTCCAGTACCAAATCATGCCCTGCTGTGACATTTCTCCTCACTCCACATAAATCAGGCAGAGGCTTTGCCTGACAGAGCTCAGATCCCCCTGTCTTGTGCAATCACTTTTATCAGCACTCCCTGCTCCTGCCCGTGCTCCCGTGCCCCAGTTAGTGCTCCTCGTGTCTGCCTGCAGAGCATCGACCTGCTGCACTCCTCCTTCCCTCTCCTCTGTGGATAAAAGAATGAACTTTCTATATCTGACACACACATGCTCTCCCAGAATAAAAAATCTGCAGTGGCAGGCCAAGTACCCTTGCCAAGGATAAATAAAGGAGCTGGTTATGCTCCTGCCACATCAGAGAGCTGCTGGGAAAGACATCACTGCTCCCCTTTTCACACCCTCAGTTAAATCTCTGCAGCCTCCCCTAGCACAGCGAGTGCAGGAGTCATCCTGTGAGTTTCCCTGGATGCTTCTGACAGCTCTGGCACTGCCCAGTCAGCAGAGCAGCTCTGGAAAGCTGCAGCACTGCCTCTCAAGCAACAAAGGTGGACATTCATCTTGGCTCCAGTTTTCTTTGGTGCACAGGTTACAGTCCTGCTTTAAAGCTATAGAAATGTGAAGGGGAAAAAATAAATACAAGACTTTGATCACATTTAAAGCTGGCAGCATTTGCTATGAGAGCTGAGTTCACTCTTAGGAAAATGGCTGCAGTTACTTGGGGCCAAAATCTGTTTATCACTGCTCTGCTGTGCCACTGCTCCTCAGGCAGAGCAGCTCTGTCCATACTCATTTGAGCAAGGCTTTCCCTGTGTTTGAAGCACTGGACTTGTATTTCATGAGCCATTTTTAGCAGTTATGGAAGCGTCTTGGGACTCAGACACTTTACAGCCCCATTACAGTTCATATCCAACAGCTGCATAGGCAAAAGTAGCTCCTGATTTAAAGGGCTTAAGCATTTTCCTCAGCCAAACAGGGATCAACAAGTTGGATGGGGTTTCACTAAAAATACTTGTCTGGCTATAGAGCAGATACAAACATATGTTGTTTGTCTGCAGCTAATTTATCCTCTCACTTCTGTAATGTTCCGAGCTCCCACCGGGGGAGGAACAGCCAGGGAGAAGTTAAATCATAATCACATGAGTAAATTATCAGTGACACCTCAAAGCACTTGTAAACTGCCCTATGGTTTCAATGCACTCAGCTGCCTTGTGTCTGCATTAGTCAGGCAGCACCAATCAGTAAATTATTGCTGAGGCAAACACCATAAATCTTCATTGACCAACAGTGATGGGGAATTTCCTGCAACGTCCCCTAACTGATCCCTGCCCTGGAATTTTATGCCCCTGGGTGGGAAGCACAGCACTGGAGCCATGCTCTGTCTGTGCCCATTTCCTGCTCCTGGAAATCCATCACCCTCTTGGTATCTCCGTTGGTGTTTGCAGACAGAGCCCAGCTATGCACAAAAGATTAGTGGGAGTTCTTTCCAAGAGATGCCAGCACAGTGCTGATGAACACAGAGCTTTACAAAGCTCACACTCAGAGCCCTGGCCCAGCAACAAGGCAGTAAAATACTGCAAAATCCAGGTTTGGCCCCCTGCCATCTGAAAGTTCCAAGGGACATGAGGAGCAACTCACCACACTTAGCACAGCTTAACACTTGTTCTTACCGCATTTCTGGCACATTCGGTGGCACAGCCTCTGCTGGGAGTTTCTGACTTCTCAGAATAATTTTGGGGAGGGTGAAATTATAGCTCACGGTAGATCCAAAGTACTCAGCTATTGCTGGATCTGAAGATTTATCAAAAAGAAGATAAAGTGCTGAAGTGCGTGCCTGCCCTTACTCACAGATAATTTAATATGTAAAAAAAAGTACCTACTACTCCTAGGGCTCGGGTTATTTACCAACTGAGCACTTTCAAAGGCCCTTCCAAGGGACGAGTAATTCCCAGCACTCCCACTATGGCCTAATACATAATGTATAAGGTTATAGGAAATGTGTATTCATGAGATTTGTTTGGCTTTTGTCAAAAAGAACTGTGAAAAATTATGATGGAACAATTTTCATTTCTGACACATTGTTTTTATAGCTCATTCATGCCTGGGAATTGAGGGCTTTAGAATTTTGTCTGCTGCAGATGTTGCAGAGAGAGGAGCTGCAGAGCTCCTTCCTCGCTGCTTTGTTGCTGCCAGTGACAGGAGACCTAAAGGAAATACTTCTCCTGACATTAAACAGGATGAGTAAATCCCCAGGCTGCTCTCTCACTTTGCTGTGTTAGGAAAGCCATGGCACAGGGCATTGGGGAGCACATGAAAAGAAGTGTGTTGTTTCACCAGAACTGGCAGGAAAATTTAAATTTCAATAGAGGACCCTGGAATTGTTTACAACAATAATGGTAACAACGACAACAATAATTATAATGATTTTAAAATTTAGGTAAAATATCATTGAGCTTAGTAGGCCTGGCAAACAAAGGAATCTTTTCTTTTCAGACAGAACTTTTATTTAACTGCCTTCAGTATGCACACTTACCCTTTTCACTGTATTTCCTTCATCCAGACATTTTTGTCTCTGGTTGCAACTGGCAGCATGACAAATTCAGTGGCAATTAAGGAACACAAAAATCTTTTAAAAAAATCCAACTTCTCCTTTAGAAGAAAATAAAAATAAGAAGACAACAAAAAGCAGAGAACCCATTTAAATTCAGAGTTAGTTGTCAGATAGCTCAGATAGCTTTGAACCTTTTGTGGGGGTAGAAGTTCTGAAGAAAGGAACAGCACTGGAAACCTTTCAGCTTTGGTTCCTGCCTGAGCCAGGCATGGCCACAGTGGAATTTGAGAACTTCCCTGCCCATGAGTTTTGCCAAGATTGCTGTAACCAGACACAATTTATTTCACTGGAAAATGGAAATATCCCTCCTTTCCCTCTAATGCATGGTGTAACTGTAACATTTGGTATTGTTTATTTGCTCCACTTTTTGATTTTGATTTCAGGAGGTGTGAAGCCCCCAGCCCAGCTCAGCTGGAGTGGCCCCAGCTCCAGGAGCCACTGCCCCTCCTGCAGGGCTCCAGCAGGAGCCAGCCCCAGCAGAACCTCCTGGGCTGACCTCCCCTGCAGGAGCTGCTCAGTGAGGTCCCAGCTGGCTCTCAGGGGTGCTGCAGAGCCCAAAGAGCAGGGAGGGCTTTGCCTCCCCTAAAGGATTGCTTGGGCCACGTTTCCTCTTTCCAACAGGCATTGCTTTCCCTGGATCAATGCACTGACTGAATATGAAACAGGATATTTTATTTATCACTCCAAGTGCATCTAACCCATGAGCCCCAATCCTCTCTCCTGGCCACCCCTGCCCTGTCCAAGGGAGGATCTGCCATTCCTTTCTCCCAGCCCCAGCCGTGCTGTACCCCACAAACACAGCCAGCTGGTTCATCTCCTCACTGCCCCAAAGCCCTCCCACGCAGGGCAGCAATTCTCCTGTCACTCCACAAAGCCCTGCATTTCATATCATTAATGTGATCCCAGCAGCTCTTCTACTCCCCAGACAACTCACTCCTCCTACATGATTCTCCCATTCTCCTTTCTGCTGCTGATTTCAACTTTAGCATGAGCAAATTTCTCTGCTGTGTTCCCACCTTGGGTTCACACCACTGAAAAAAGGACTTTTGTGATCCCAAGCCCTTTGTTTCAAGAACTCTGAGTCTGCTCTCATCCAGAGCTCTCCCTGGCTCCCCATCTGTCCCTGAATTCACCATTTAGATTTGGTCAGCTGAAGGAACATTTGCCCCCAGTGCAGCCAAACCAGCTTCTCAGGTATAGGCACACCAGAAGTTCTCATCCAGAAAGTTTCTGCCTCATCTTAGAGATCAGATCAATCTACTCTGAACTGATTTTCATGGCTTTGTACACCACTGTCCTCGCCTTCATTTCCTTCAGTGTTTGTTCTTCAACAACACCTGGCCAGTCAATCCCTCCCTCCTTCTTAATATAAAATATTAATCCTCCACTTTCTGCTTCTGCATCATATCTAGTGATAGCCATATCTTTATACACTTTGCTACCAACCCTTCCACTCTCCTGTCCAGTTCCTTGCACTGATAAAAAGGGATCTTGTGAACACCTGTCCAGAACCAAAGGGCTCCTCTCCTCTCCTCTCCTCTCCTCTCCTCTCCTCTCCTCTCCTCTCCTCTTGTGTTCCCTAGAATGTTATCTCTTAATTCGAGAGGTTAATAAAGAAGGACAGTTTCTTACTCTCCTGGCTGAGAGGGATCTTTTCATCTCTGAATTTTGAAAATGTGAAAAAGACACAGCAATGAGAGAACTTGGAGGGAGATTACTGTGCCAGCTTTTTCTCATCTGCTGCCTCAGGCACTCTGATGTTTATAAAGAAACAAAAGTGGAAATATTAAGTTTCAAGAGAGCAGTGACAAAGCCTAGGAACTATTTCTGTAATGGCACAGTTCAGGAGGCACAAAGACATTGAGTCTTAGCTAAACAGAAATCTGGGGAGTCAAAGACATCTTAATTAAAAGTTCAATGTAAACAGTGCAATTATTAACCTTCCCAAGGAACAGGCAATAAACAAAGGGAGCTCTTCTGGACCTGCCTGTGCAGTGCTTGGATTCATTGCTCTGCACCCAGCCAAGCTGGGCTGCTCACAGAAAACTACACAAAATTAGCTGGCTCTGCATCACTGCTACTTGCTGTAATCTTCTAGGAATTAATTTTTAAGTGGAAAACTAGAGAAGTTTTTTTAAGCTTTGCTTTGTTAGAGACAGAAAGCAAAGGCAATCACTAGTCCACTGCCATTTTCCATGCTCTTAGCTCATATATTCAGTTTATGGAGATAATTAATGTATGATTATTGAATTCCTTTAAAAATTAATAAAATCATTCTAAATGAGCCTTACTCAATGACTGTTTCACTTTATAACCTGCCACCAGTGATTCTCTTGCTGTTCTTTTTGTATTCAATCGCTTTTAATTTTACAATCAGATTTTATCAAATTCAAAGGTTGGTCCTTTTATATTATTATTATTTTTGACTAATACATTGGCATACATCATTCTCTTAAAGTAATACAAAGCTATAAAGATGTAAAATTCTTTGGGGAAATCCAGTCTAGAAATAACTCCTTTTAAAAAATCTATTTCATCAATTGTTTCAATTTCTAGTTAAAACCTGAGTGGATTTCAGGAGACTTTTGCCCAATCACAGCAAAGTGTTTGCACTGATAGTCACAAAGTTCAAAAACATAAAAACCAAATTGTTGTTTTTCCATTTGGTGCAAAAAGAATCAACAGCAGGGCAACAATATAGCCCATAAGATCTACACTTTGTTTGATTTAAAAATTAAAAATCTCTCTGAACTGCTCCTAAAGGCTGATAATAACACATACACAACTCTAGCAATATCTACATTTTTCACACTAAATTCCCACTTGCGGGAGTCTAAGCTGCAGCAAAACTGAAGGGCTGCAAGGATGAGTTTGGAGCCTGGGCCAGTTGTGCTGGAGAAGAGAAAGTGCACGAGGGCCCAGGGAGCTCCATGGAAGCGGCACAAAGACATCAGCAGGCTGAGTGTCATCGCTCTCAGCTGTCCCTGCCAGCTGTGACATCTGTGACATCTGTGCTGGAGCCGGGAAAAATCCCCCGTCCCTCTTCACTGGATGCTCTTTTCAGGGAACATTATTAACCAGGGAAAAACCAACCCAGAAACAAACCTGACACAACATTAATTGAAGCCTAGTGATTTATGTTTGTTTTCTTTTCATCCAGACCAATTCAATACCTTTCTGAATCTTTTATGATGCTTGTTATAGCCTTTACACCTGATTTATTTCCTGTGCTATCCTCTGAATCATCCCAAATGCAGATGTATTTGTTTTTAAAGATTTTGCTGAGACGTGGAAATATTTTTCCCTTTCTGTAAAGGCTCCATAAGCATCCTCTTAAATTATTCTTTGCACAAGCATACAATGACAGCTTCTGCTATTACAGAGTTCAGACAGGTTAATTTTTATCTGCTCCTGTGGTAGTAAAGGGAGAAAGTACAAAACATCATCTCCTCCTTCTCTTCCAAAGGCTGGGAGGACAGAGAAACTGTTCAGCATTCCTGGGCAGCTGGAGAATGATCCCTTGGGAGAGTACCAAGGACAGAGGGGTCTCTGAGGTGATGTGGTGGCATCTTATCCGTCAGCTGAATTGGAAGAAATTATTTCTGCAAGACGTGTCAGGTCCATCATTTCCCAATCACCTCTCCTAAAGCTTGGTTCAGTAGGTGTTTATGAATGACTGATTGCTCAGCTCCAGTGGCAGTTCTGAAAGAAAGGCAGATGTTTTTCCAGTGGAAGGTGGGGAAAAAAGAGCACCAAGCTTAATGTTCCCTTCATTTCAAAGTTCAACTTTCACCTTTGATGCAGGTTTTGTTGTATTTCTCTGAGGCTGTTTATGTAAAGAAACTAAGAAAATTTTCTAGTAGATAAAATCAAATAATGGCAAATATTAAAAATATCATGTGCCTGGCCCTGTCTCATCAGCTTTAAGATGAGGAAGCACTTTTTATGTCAGTTTGATGTTTCAGAGGAGACAGGTTGTCTTCTTGACAGCTTCTTGCTAAAGACATAATGCTTTTCAAATTAACTTTCT
>NW_005054445.1:789067-791426 GCF_000277835.1 Geospiza fortis
TACTAACTGGAGATGAGCACAGAAAATATTCTATTGCTTTTCTGGTGTATCCAGTCCCAAAATACTCAGGAACTGCCCCTCACTGACACAGAGGTGCCACCAACATCAACTTTGTGATGAGACACAACCTTTCCCTGAGCACTAAAGTGTTCCCTTGGTTCAGAACAAGACTCAGAGTATGGAAATCTCTTCAGTTTGAGTTTTCATGGAGATGCTGTTTGCTGCTGGACAAGCAGCCCTCAGGAGAGCTGAGAACAAAACCAATTCAGGTAACACTTCCAGACCTGGCCAGGAGAGCAGGTGAGGAGCCCTGCGTGGGCAGGCTCACTCAGAAATACCCCAAAAAAGGGAGAAACAGCCAGAAAAACGTGTAACACGATTCAGGAGAAGCTCCAAATGCTGCACTGTGGCACCAATTGATGCCTAAGCACAGAGTGAGGAGCAGCAGGGGAGGATGCAGAGCAGCTCCCAGGGGCATGGCGAGGACTGACACCAAGAGCAGGAGCAGCAATCCCCGTGCTGCCCCTGCCCAGCATGTGGCAGAGCTCAGCTCTTTGCTCACTGAAGGAGTGCTCAGGCCCTGGGATGAGCTCAGGTGGTGCTGCCAAAGCCAAGGCTGTGGTTTTGATCCCTGGTCGTGCCATTCACTAGAGTTGGACTCAATGATCCTTGTGGGACCCTCCCAACCTGGAATATTGTGTGAACTCCATGAGGATAAGCTGCCAGGGAGGGGGTGGAGCCACCATCTCTGGGAGTGTCCAGGAGGGGTCTGGATGTGGCCATGGGGACGTGGATTTGGGGTGATCATGGCCCTGCTGGGCTGATGCTTGGACTGGAGGATCTCGAAGGTCTCTTCCAGCCTTGGTGACTCCATGCTCAGATCTGGGCACCAATAACCAAACAGAGGGAATGCAGTGAGGCTGACCTAAAGTGATAATGCATGTTCCACAACTCTAAACCCAAATTGCTGCTCAGGCTGTTTCCCACAGCAGACTGAACTGTTATTATAAAATATAGAATAGGATGCTCAGTGCTGCTGTGCTCCAGAACACAGCATTTTTAATAAACACAGGCTTGGGACAACAGGCTTGGCCTTTCAAATGTCTACCATAGTGGACAGGCAGAGAAGCCAAAGAGTGCAAGAAAAAGCCCAGCATTTTGCAAAGCAGCTGAAAATTGCAGTTATTTAATAAAATGTTGTTTCACAATATGTTCTATGTACATGGACATACAGGTAGTGCCTCATGATACAAAGTTTGATTGAAATCATGTTCTACACAAAACCTCCACATTCCTCTTCTACAAAATAAAAGGGCTATAATCAGAAGGTAATCGGAGAATGAAATTATGTCAGTAGGATTTTCAGATTCCTCTTACATCTCTAATGAGGAAATACAGCTGGAGAGGGAAGACAGGAAGCAGAAGTTCTAAAACATGCAGAGCACCTTTTGTTCCTTTTTGCAAACTCTTTGGATTCTTTCAAACCCTCTATGTCTGCACTATTTGAAATAAATTAAGTGGATCCTCAGGAGTACTTTGGCTCCCCAAAGGATGTTTTCAGTACCATGTGTTCTACCCTCATGAGTCACCCTGTGCAGCCCACAAAGCCCTGCTCTGGTGCTTCAGATGTTGGATATCCCTCTAATTTATCTTTCAAGAAATCCTTCAAACTGTTTACGGTTTTGTGGTTTTATTTCCAAGCCCACATTTTGCTCCTGCAATCCCTTCCAGGCAAATGGAGGAGCAGAGGGCACCAGAAAATCTCAGAATTTCCTTGCACTTGGTGGGAGCTGAGGGGAGCAGGAACCTCCACGGCTGCCAGGGATGCAGCTGGGAGGAAGGTTCTGCACTCCCAGCTTGCACACTGGATGTGAGCCCTTTTCTCACAGCTGCTCCTGAATTCACAGAGCAGGAGGGTAGGAATATAAACCCTTTTAAATTATTAACATTTTCAAAGCCAATATAACTAACAGAAACAGTCCTCCTTTTGTTTTCACCATCAAAATAATATATTTTCACATTATTCCTCTAAACTACGCACAGTCAGTGTGTAAAATATATTGAATAGAACCGTGGAACATGTAGACTGCAATAAAAACCATCTTAGGTACAAATTAACTCAATATTTATCTCATCTAATATGCAAATCAAGACAATGTATTCTCATTAACATCGGCTCTGCTCCCTTTAAGCTAAAGCTAAATCTCCAGCCAGAGCAGGGAGAAAAAGATGCTCTGTGGCTGTGTGTGAAGCCAATGAGGGGGCGTTCATGGAGAGCTCAGCTGGGGCCAGCAATGCCCACAGCCCAGCGAGGACACACACACCTGGGCACCCCCAGCACTCAGCAAACACCAGCCCA